>NW_017100440.1:202957-215863 GCF_001263275.1 Habropoda laboriosa | reverse complement strand
TTTTCGGACAATTTTGATATATTTGCATCAAATTTTGTAATTTTGGGAATAATTTGTATCAGTTTAAAAATTTTTTTGACCACTTTATCTCATGTTTTTACATTATATAGAAATAAAAACGGATATTTTTTGACTTGCAAGGGATGTTTTTGAAACTTTGGTGTAAGATAGTTCTCAAAGAAATATTCCACACTGAAGGGGTTAAAAATCACTCTGAAAATCGAAGATCGCAGAGATTCTTAATCAAGAATCTCAAAATCTCGCAAAATTTCATATTTTTGAACCTACAAATTAGACTCCACAGACATTCAAGAAACTTCAATTTCGTTAATTCTTAATTTCAAGCATTACTCATCCTAATTCGTTCAATTTTCATCATTCTTAAATATTAATTGGATTTCCAATTAATTCCTTAAAACTGTGAAACATTCAATTCTGTCCATTCTTAAATATTCCTCGAATTTTCAATTAATCCCTCAAAAGTGTAATCCAAAAAATTCCCGTTCGCTCAAAATAAAAGATCCCAGTACAAACGATCTATCACCGTACCAGCCAAGGATCCAAATTCCCTTAATAGACGGATCCTCGAGTTTCACCGGCCGGCGAGATCCGAAATCCCGTAGATATCAATTATTCTTCCTTCTAATTCCGTCGACGTCCCTCCATGCATCATCCAGCGTCCCCCAACCCAATGTTCTCCGGAAAAACTGTCGAAAAATCCATCTGTAACATATTCGAGGGCTCTGTTTGCCATTCGTCTTCGGGATCTCCGCGGAATCCCAAACACAGGCGGAACGAGAGATCGAGCGTGTGTCGCGTGACGATCGAACGGTCTTAAGCCAGTTCCCGTTTTCACCACGACGAAGGCCACTCTCTCTCTCTCTCTCTCTCTCTCTCTCTCTCTCTCTCTTGATCGCTCTGTCTATCTCTCTCGCTCTCAACCTCTCTCTCCCTCTCAACCTCTCTCGCTCACTCGCCATCTTCTCTCTCGCTCAACATCTTCTCTCCTCTCTCTCTCTCTCTCTCTCTCTGTGCTTGACTGGCGTCCTTGGAAGGAAGGGGCGCGCCGTGAAAAACGACGCTACCTGTCCGAGGACCAGCCAGTCGCCTCTAATCGATCGAGTTGGCTCGATGGTAACCGGTAACGCGCGGACAAAAGCGGAGTTTCCGGGTGTCGGAGAACGATCAAGCGTCCCCCTGCTCTCGAACGCTGAAAGGAAACGACGCCGGAAGGGGATGTCGTGGAAGCGGAGAGAAAATAGAGCGGAAAGCACGGTGAAAAGAGACGCGGGCATTTTTCAAGGGGACACAATGCCGAATTTACATTGTCAGGACCGTGATAGCGCCGGCGATAGAGCGGTAGGGATAGGTTTTATTCCTCGATTTTGACCTCTCTCTCTCTCCCTACCCTCTCACGTTTATTCAACGTCCCAACGAAGACGTCTTTGTTGACCGGCGATTTTTCTTTTCCGAGATTTCTTTGCGTGGTAATTGTCGTTTGTTCCGAGCGGGATTAACGCTGGGTCAAGGCGTTTGGGACGGCAGCGAAATTCAGGGAACGCTTGCTACTTTTGTTTGGGTGGTTCGATTTCGTCCAAGTGGTTCTTTGATTTCTAAGTTTGTCACTTGTTAGATATACACTGCCAGCCGAAAATTTGGAATCATTCGCTAATTCACATGAATATTTGAATCTGCTGGCAGTTGTTTGTAGATTTGAAATTGACGTTGTAGAGATCGTTAGTAATTTTAGGTTTTTTGTGTATACTTGATGATAGAATTGACTGTCTGCGTGGCGAGGAATGTATATTGCGAGTACTTTTGTGAAGTGTTCGTTTAGAATATGTTTACATTAGTATTTTGAGAAGTTTAAAGTTGATTTTGAGTTTCGTCAATATACTTGATGGTAGAATTGACAGTCTGCATGGTGAGGAGTATATTTTTCGAATATTTTTGTCATGTGTTCGTTTGATCATCAGTTGTTTACCTCATTTCGATTGATTTGAATGAGAACAGTTGTTAGAGCTGCTAACTTTTTTCTGGAAATTTTTGTGTAACTTGCATTGCTTTGCAGTGTGTTTTGATGTAGAAAATTTTATCATTGACGTGTTGCAATGTGTATCAATGTTTCGATATCTATCGATCAGACGACGAAATCTTATCTGAAAAGTTTACTGTGCACTTCATGGTAAGAAAGACTGTGTGCCTGATTAAATATATTGTTAACCCATTTGCATCACGACTCCACCTATGCTATTGAGTTCAGACATCAGCGGTGTTCAACTGACAGTTTGCCCGTATCACCGCGTGTGGGTGATACAAACTGTTTAAGGCGGAATATTCCGCGTCCGGTGATAAATGAAAGTCGCGGCTCGCGGAATAATCCGCGCTTGGTGATAGGTGACGATGTAAATGGGTTAACAGTTATATTGGTTTGGGTGTTATTATTTGAGGCTTTCGGGTTTACGCCGTGTCCAACAGAAATTATACATTGCAGCTAGCTTCATCAGGGTCTGGAGACGCAAGTGATAATGGTGTGCGTCAGGGTGTTCACTCCTATAAGTACCCATGTTCATTTAAATCAATTTAGAAATCGATTAAAGATCAATTAAAAATCAATTAAAAGTCATTAAAATGAATTCATTAACGGGAGGAGGGTGCTCCAGGTAGGGTTAAGTAGGTAACCTGTGTGTCTCTATTGATGTTATTAGGGTTGTTCATCATTTCTAAGGATTCCCTATATTTGCGTGGGAAATATCCTTCGCATCTGGTTAAAATTTTTGTTTTATCGAACAAAATCTTGTGCCCTGTTTCTAAATGATGTTCCGCTATTGCTGATTGTACGTAGTTATGTTGGTTACCGTGATACAAAAAGCAGAGAAAATTATGAAATATAAATATTAATATTTTTTATACTGTTGCATTGAAAGATTACTTATCTAAACCAACGATTTAATGAATGAAATAAATTATTATTCAGTGGCCATAGAAATTTCTGTCATTTGGTGCTGTCAAGCTTAATTATCAAGGAAATTTATTTTAAATATAAAAAGATAGGCACTGATCAAATGCTTTTGCACTAAAATTTAAAAAAATTCTGAAAGTGAATTTAGTCAGTTAACACCTAAATTAAAAATCAGTATTGAGAATTATTTCTGCGTTTCTAAACCACTCACGTGTGGATTTTCTGAAAGTAATCGTTAAAGTATCAAATAATGTCTAAATACAGAATTCAGAGAAAAAATAACGAGCAACAGGAAAATGTGTATGTCATAATTGTGTGCAGAAACTGGAAAGATAGATAGCGCGTGAGAATGTGTTAACGTAGAGCGGGGCAAGCTGTGTTCTAATACTATGTGTTTTATGTGAGGCACATTTTCCTTTTATTTACGCCAACCTAGACGCCAGGATTTTAAAGGTGCTCGTTTTCTGGGATGAACGGATATTTTCTCTCGGGATTCTTGAAATAAGGAAGCGATGATATCGGCTCTGCTGAGAAATATTGATAAGGTGAAGAATGGAGAAAAAAGGCACAATAACTGACGGTTTAATATTGCAGAAGGTTTCTTCAAAATCCTTCTTGAAATCTGAAGGCAGAACTATGAAACAGAATCTGTAGTGCAGAAGTTCTCTTTACATTTTGATTCTTAATTCTTCGCAATTGTTACTTCACTTGAGAACTACAAATCAAGGAAAAATTGGATTAAGAAAATTAATTCTTTACCGTTTTTATTTCACTTGAAAATTATGAATTGAAGAAAAATTGGATTAAAAGCAAATTATTCTTCACAATTTTTATTTCACTTGAAAATTATAAATTGAGGAAAATTTGAAATAAGAAAAATTAATTCTTCACAATTTTTAGTCCACTTGAAAATTATAAATTTAAAAAAATTGCGTTAGTTAAAATTGCATTAAAAAAGTTGCATTTGTTGGTATTTTACTAACAAATTTCACATCTCCTTCGATAATAACTTTCCCGAAATTTATTCACGATTTAGTGCTTGGCAGTATTTCTCTTCAAACAAACAAAATTGTGTAATAGTAACAATCACTAATTTTTAAAGCACTGATTCAGATTCAAGTTGTTCTCTGAATCAGTATCCCACGTGGGAGGTGTCGATTTAGGGTGTTTGATTCGGCACCAAGTTAGCGACGTCCAATTTACTGACTGTAACTACTAAGTGCCAGTAACTACTCGACACTAGCAACTACTAAGTAGCTGTAATTTCGCTGTTGATGAGAGTTCTCGAGATACGATGACGTACCACCGAGCAAATTGTTGCTCTCCCTCTGTATCTCTCTCTCTCTCTCTCTCTCTCTCTCAACGTTGTACTTTATCTTAGCAATTGACAGCGAAGGCAAGAGCTTAATAAATCTCGATTTTCCGTTTTATTCCAGTCCGAAGTTCTGTTGTACGTAAAACTGGACAGAAGAATCACTAGAGTAATCAGAATTACTGTTCTGTAATTTTTATTAGAAAAGTCACAGAATTATTAAAGCAACTATTTTGTAATTTCTTATTAAAAGTATTCAATAAATTAGTAATTGTGTATTTTGCAAAATTGTTCGTAGAAATATGAATAATATTTTCCCTTGTTTCGAGGATTTCCTGATAAAGTTTGTTATTTTAATTCCTCTTGTAAAAATTTCAAATTAGTGAAAAATGAGTAATTTGGAATATTGATAGTTGTGCATTTCGTAAAATTGTTCTTTAAAAAATTTGTTAGTTTGATTGCTCTGGTAAAAGTGTAAAATTAGTGGAAAATTAATTGTTACAATTTTTGATAGAAGGTGATTTATTTCTTCTCGAAGAAATTCTTTCGCTTCAACAAAATTATCTAAATATTTTAAAATTCCATTACGTATCAAAGGCAAATACAAAAAAGCAAAACTTCACACTTCAATTCAATTAATTTCTCTGATTTTTCATGCAAGAAATCTTAATTGCAGAAAATAACAGTTGCACCAAATTCTGTGAAAATAATTGAACAAATCCCTAAATCTGCAAGTATAATTTTAATCTCCCTGTCTAAAGCTTCAATTCTATCTCGATAATCCTTCCTAAGGATTCGAGATGTTGGAAAATCTGTAATAAACGGTATCAACGATGAGCAACGATAACACACACACACACGGAAGGAAATGTTGGCGAAGATTTGGAGGTAGGACCACTTTGGTTGGGTTCTATTTTTGAAAGCAGCTTCGCCACTCGCCGAGTTTTCGTCGTTCCTGTTGCGGCTGACCGCAAACGGTCTTCCTGAAGCTTACGAGCAAACACGAATCTCTTGAGCCGAAGTACTTTCACTGCAGCTGTCGAAGTTCCCTCTGTGCGCCTCCCCCTTGAATTTCCCCGGGACACTTCGGATTAGAATTTAAATCGTTTGCGGGAATCGTTGTCTCCAGTCGAGGCAGTTGTTCGAAATAATTGTGAGTGTTTAGGGTAAGGTGTTCTATGTTGCTTCGTTATCGTGGAATGTGGGGTTTTAACAGTGGGATGAGGATTAGATGGAATGTACATTACAGCGGGTGGACTGTTGTAGCAGAGATTTTTGCAATTAATGGATAATTTAATTAGTTCACTCTTTTTTACTTTGCGTTGTTTTTTTTTGGTATGTTTGATATTTGTGGCAAACTATTATGGGAATTATTTTATTACTGTTTGGTTATTATTGTTTTAATTATTTATATAATTGAAATTAGAGTGACTGAAGTGTTATAGCAAAGATTTTTGCAATGAATGCATAATTTATTTTACTCTTTTTTTATTTCGCCTTTTTTGTGCTGTATTTGATATTTGTTGCAATTTATTGAAAAATGTATTTGTACCGTTGATGAGAAGAAAAATTTGATTGATTAGAATTTTACATTTTGGTGAGAGTAGCAGGATTTAATAATTATTATAAACAAATGGGCGACAAGCGAATAAAATGGGAAATACAAAATGTAGATAAATGGATACGTAATTTCTAAGTCACGTGACGTTCTAAAGGGTTAAAGAGACAAGGAATATTGTCTTTTTGATTGTCAAATGATTTTCTTTTCTGCTCTTTCATTGTGTTGGAGCAAAAATATAGCGTTCTATTTAAAAGAAACTGCAAAGCAACCTCGAAATAATGTTGAAAAATTTGAACTACTAATTTTTGCTTTGCATTATCGCATTCTATAGATAGGCCTGAATGTTTCATACTTTGACTTTCTTTGTGCATACTATTTTTCACGAACATCGAAGTCGAAGAATATTCTTCTTCGTTTAATGGAAATTCCATTTCCGAAAATTGTCACCCACCACCTGTGGAATGCACGACACAGAACGTGTTAGAATAAAGAAATATGCAAAAATTATTTTAGTGTTAATCGTGTTAAATGTGCAAAGATAATTTTAACGCGCAAAATTCTTTTAGTGTTAATCGTGTTAAATATGCAAAAAGAAAGAAGAAGAAATATGGAAAAATATTTGAGTGTTAATCGTGTAAATAAAACGTGTAAAAATGAGGGAATATGCAAAAACAATTTTACTGTCAATCGAGACAAACCACTTTAATCCTATAACTTGCCAATGTGAGATTAATGAATGGAAACTTGAGCGTATCGGTATCTGAAGCTATCCTCAGGTATCCGTTACACTCCAAGTCAGCTTCCTTCCCGCCTTGCCCCTATAATAAAGCGGGTGATAGCGGTGGAACAATCCGTGCACACACCCGTTTTATAACAGTGTTAATATTTGAGGAAACCAGCTTGACGCTGTTAACTTTTGTTGATGGATGGCTCTTTCACTACCCTTCGTGCTTCCTGAAAGCACGAAGCTTGTTGCTACCGAACGCTCCATGTTGCCATTGTGTTAATATTTGAGGAAACCAGCTTGACGCTGCTAACTTTTGTTGATGGATGGCTCTTTCACTCTCCCCCTCCCTTGTTCGTTCGATCAAATTAATCACGCACCGGACGAATTGCAGATTTACCGAAGAAGTATCAGCTTCTCCTTTCAATTCTTTCCCTTTTGTCTCTCATTTTGCACGCTGTTAAATCTATAAGAGATCTTATTGTGAGTAAAATATACTCCACTAGAAAGGAAGAAAATTTGTTAGAACATGATCTTTTCTTTAAGTACGAAATTCTGAAGGAAATGCATCCTCACAATATTCTGCAATTTATAATCACAGATATAGATATAGAAATGTGTCACAAAAAAATTTGCAATTTTCTGTCAGAATATTTTAGTTTAAAAATTGCAAATTAATGTACCATGAAAGTGGCCAATTTAGGAATGTGGTGATGTTGAAATTTGGTGTTGTTTAAGGAAAGCACGAAATTCTGAAGGGAATGCATCGTCACAATTATCTGGAATTTAGAATATTAGATATAATTTTAAATTTATTAAATATAGAAATGTTTGTCCCAAAAATATTTAAAGTTTTCTTTGATTTAAAGGTTGAAAATTGATGTATCGTGAAGGTGAGGAATGTTGGAATGTACATTAAGTGGGATTTAAAAATTCAAGGCAATTATAGTTGAGAGAATGAGTGAAGTATCACTTCATTTATTCAATCAACCTACCACAATGTACAGAATCATGCACCGTGGTGCTTTTAAGCGCATTAATTAATTATTCCACCCTTTTGTATCTCAAACTTTTCAACCTCCTCTCCGAACTACAAACACATGCATTACCTCTAAACATAATTACCAGTCATCCATCATCCTGGATCGCTTACGAATGCCATAATTTCATTAAGAACTCTCAGTGAATGAACGTTCCGGGATACTTTATCTTCTCACGACGATTACAATTAAACTCGCTAACAATGAACACCATTTTTTTATTACAAAATAGGTAAATTTTGTGCAATTATTACATAGAAATAATTTTTAATAATTGTCACCAAAGAATTGGAAATAATTTCTGTCACATTTTTTCTTCAAATTAAATTCTTAGGAATATATTTTTAGATGAAAAAAAGAGGAACAATGTGCTTTTTGTATTTATTTGTAGAAAAAAGGTATGGATAAATATTTCCTCGATTTTAAGCTCGTACTACCTTTCGCACTGTGCTAAAACTAGTTTCGAATATATATACACGAATAAAAAAAGAAAAAAGTCTCTTCTTTCAATTATTTTTCAAAAATCCCTTGCAATGATTGGCATCTAGTTTTCCAATAGATTGCCTCAACTAAATTCACAAAAATCTGTGTGCGCAAAAAATAGTTGGAATAGGAATCTCCCAATTATTTTTGAAATTTTACAACTTTCTCAGGGAATCTAAATAATCTTTTTCGTACCATGTTTTCCCCTTAAATTAATCGTACTCATCTTGTAAAACCGTAGAAAAATTCTTTTACGCGAAAAAGGGAAAAATAAAAATCCTTCTAATTATTTCTCAACACTTACCGCCTTCAACGATCAGTACCAATATTTCTGAGAAATCTAATTAATCTCCGACCCATTGTTTCCTCAAATTTGTTTTATTTGTCTTGTAGAACCGTAGAAAAATTATTTTATACAAAAAGTAATGAAAGAAAGCTTCTTCAAATTATTTCTCATCGTCTATGGTGTTCAATGATCATTCCCAACATTCCCAACATTCCCAATATTCCCATCATTCCCAATATTTTCAACAGTTGAACCTTAATTATCCATTTTAATCAAGACCACACAGTTCATATATTCGAATAACTCTGTTTTCGCATAAAAGAAGATCGTTTGCTTTGAAATATTTTATAAAAATTAATATTGAGCGAAAACAAAAATTTTATTCTTTCTTATTTCTCAACTTTTCTTAGCTGTCAATTGTAAATCGAATCTTCCACAATCGAGGTTCTACTTTAATCTTTTTCGAACTGTTTTTCCTGTTTAAATGAAACTTACACCTACTCATCTCACAAAACCGTAGAAAAATAATTTTATGCAAGAAGCAAAACTCCTCTGAATTCCTAACAAACAAAGAAAAAAAAAAAAGAATTGCGAAGGTGGCGAGCACAGATTCCCCGCGTCGTTTAAAAACATTTTTCCGGCCGTATTCGCGGGAATTCAAATTAGCCAGTCTGCTTTCGCGAAACGTCTGGGTCGTTAAGCCGGCAGCGACTGGGATTTTATCGTGCATGTTCCACGGTCATCCGCGTTACCGGTGTTTCTCCTGTCTCTGACGCGCAGTCACAATGTTCCTCAACCGTCTGTCCTCCTTTTTCCTCGCCTCTCTCGCGTCTTTGAGCGTTTCAACGTGTCGCTCGAAGCTGGCGCGGCGCACGTTTAAACCTCACTACTCCTCCGGTTTCTTGTCGTTACGAGCGCAAAAACCATAATTCCCCACGATGTGTAGTCGTTCTAGTGTTATCGTAATTAATTTCTCGTTGGGTGTATAATCGTGGAGATTTCGAACGCCACGAATGAATGGAGAGTTGGGGAGCAGATTAATGGACGAAACGTGGATCGCTTGACGATTCGCGCTCTGTTTGTTGCGCCCGGCCATCGTAACGCTCCGGGCAAATGAAAATCTCTGTTTTTCCCGTGGAATTAATTGATACCAGTCTGTAAACAGCGGTTTCATCAATTTTCCCGCAGCTCGCTGTTATAAGCGAAGGAAATTAAATTGTTGTGTTTGTTGGCTCATTTACGGATTCCTTGTTTAATTTCGTGGGCATTTCCGTTTATTCGTTCTTGGAAACCTCCGTTGTTAATCAAATTCTACGATATAAAGTCAGTCTTTTTAACGTTTTATTAATATCGAACCTGGAATACTCGTTCAATTCTTTCTGAGTGTTTACTTTTCCTAATTTTTGGTTACGTCAATTCTGACAAGGGAAGCTTTAAAAGTGAAACTTTGGTATATAATAGTACTCAAAAAAGTATTCGACACGTATTTTTTTTTTATTGGAAATCTTTCACGTTGAAGGGATGAAAATCGCCCTGAAAAATGAGGGTAATAAACATATTTAGTCAAAATTATTTATTATTTTTTAAATTCGTTATTGAAAAATTGAAAATTTGTCAATTTACAGTATTTCTCTATCTCCAGTATTTTTCGGGATATTACACTAAATAAATTTGAACCCTCCAAATTTGAAGGAAATTTTCACCCCTTCTCTGTGGACCATTGTCGATAAAAAAAAATACGTGTCGAATATTTTTTTGAGGACTACCATATACCAAAGTTTCATCAACATCGTTGATAATCACTTGCAACATTCCATTCCGTAATGCACCTTTACAAACCTGTCCACAATGTGGTTACCGTTTCAATCATCATTAATTAACCTTTTCAATTTCCTTGTTTATTATTATCGCCATAAGTCATCAGAAACGTTCTCCTGCAAGTTTCTTCCAAGCCAATTACATTATCACGAAACAAGAGACGTGGTTGTTCCGTTTGTCTCGCGTTGCGGTGCGCTCGTTTCCGCGAATTCTTTGTATTTTTCGTGGTATCATTTCAAAGAGGGATGTAAGAACTCGTTTCATTTACAAGGAAACATTTGAATAGCTTCTTTGGCGATAATTCCCTCATTTTTCCGCGCTCAGATGGGAGCTCGTTTAATTAAACTCGTCATTATCATTCCTTTTCAAGTAAACGTAAATTGTAAGCAACAGGGAATGTACATTCCTCGAAGAGTTGAAGAGGAGCAATAGGTAAATGGAATGAGGATAAATATTTCTAACTAAATAAAAATAAAGTATAGTGTGTAAACTGTGAGCAACATGGAATGTACATTCCTCGAAGAGTTGAAAGGGAGCAGTAGGTAAATGGAATGATGAGAAAAAAGGAGAAATATTTCTAACTAAATAAAAATAAAGTATAGTGTATAAATTGTAAGCAACAGGGGGGTATAAATTGTAAGAAAATGAGTAGGTAATAGGTGAAGGAATGATGAGAAAAAAGGAGAAATATTTCTAAATAAATAAAAATAAAGTACAGTCGCCTGATATTTCAGGGTTTGAAAATTGGAATGATAATTGAAGTTGACGTTACGGCACGGATGAATTATCACGTCGTCGCTAATAGAATTGTTACTTTATCTGTGCAGTCAGCAACGACGCCGAGTATTTTCGTCGCTCTTATCGGAGATCGCGACCGTAATTATCATTTCCTTGCTTTTTCTTCTTCTTCTTTCCCCCTTGGGCTTTTTTCACCTCTTCCCTTTATCCCATTTTGTTGGGAATTACAGGAACAAGCTCGATGAGAATAATTTGATTTCTTCCCTTTTTTCTTCATTACCGAGTCCTTTTCCCCTACATTTTCACCTTTTTTGCCATTCCTCGTCCATTTTCTCGCGTTCCACGCTGTGTTTCTTTATGAAAAGAACACTTCTGGTGTTTCACGTGCGCGCGTGTATGTGTACCGCTGCGTTTGTTATAATTACCAAATCGATGCAGTGTTCTAGCTTTGAAGTATGAAATAAAGTTTCATTGTACTCTGTTCGGTTGTGTAATTTAACGGGTGGCGATAAGGTAATGGGGATTTCGACTTGTGTATTTCTTAATGTGTATTTGTGTGTGAATGTTGTGCAGCAATTCAAAGTTTTGAAGATTTTAAGATCGATGTTGGAAATTTTTGGCTGAAACTTCAGGGTTCGTTTTGAAGATTTCAACACTTTGTGATTTTGTATTGTGTATTTAATGTTGAAATAATTGTTAAGGAATGCTGAATTGACGAATATAGGTCCTGTGATTATAGTAATTTTGGTAGAATGTGTTTTAGTAGCGATTTGAAAGAGTAGTTTTATATTTCCTCTAAGGAAACAGTGAAGTAGCGCGTCTGACCATGCACGGGTCAATACTACTTATCGAAGCTTCGGACGTGAAAGAAATTCGAGCGATTCGAGCAATATACAATTTATATTCCTAAAATTTAAACAAATTTTCACTTTTTGAGTGAATAAGTGGGCTGAATGCGACTAAAGCAGAAAACACTGAAAAATTATTTTATAATTAAAATTAAGTCTGAAGCAAATTTGATACTTGCAAGAAAATTTCAAAGAGATTCACCTCCAGAATTATCTCATTACATTTCCCGTTCAATTATGAATTTCAATAATTGAATCACACATTCACAGTATTGGCATAATTTCGTTTAACCTTGTTCACAAAATACAACGAGTTCTGTGTTGCAATAATCCTCGCTTTGTTAATTAATTATCACAGTAAATCTTGATAATTCCCTTGAAGCGAGAAAAAAAGAGATTCTATTTAAAAAGAAATTGAGGTTGACGTTTTTATAACTTCCAACGATTCTATCGTTGGAAGAAAGATTTTCAGGATTGTAATCGTGTTAGCGTGTTGTTTACCAGCGTCGTTCTTTTACTTTCAGAGCCATCGAGGCGTGAGTGTCTACGCGAGTAACAGTTTTCCGGCTCGATTCCCAAAACTTTCACGGTTATTCGCTTGAGCCCCGACGACTTCGTGAGAGATTGTCTTCTGGTATAGAAAACGAGAGCTGATGAATAGCGAACGGAAGTCGATCATCTAAGCGGATCGGAAGCTGTGAACCGAGGACGTTCTCACGACTCCAAGGTAAGTTTCTCTGTTCTACAGTGTTTCTTTAATTCTTCGCGGTATCTTCTTCTCGTATTTTTTATACGCAACAATATCGTGAGTGAATCGCTTGTCGTCGAATTTCAAGCGACAAATTTGCAAAATCATCGAAACGTAAAAACAATTTTGAAAAATCCCAAGAATTAGTGCGACAATTTTTTTTTAATACTCAGATATTTATCAATAGTAAATAAAATAATAAAATAACGACAGGAATAGATTTTATACGCAAAACCATCGCAAGTGAATCGCTTACCATCGAATTTTGAGCGAAAAATTTGCAAAACCATCGAAACGTAAAAACAATTTTGAAAAATCTCAAGAATTAGTGCGGCAATTTGTTTTTAATACTCAGATATTTATCAATAATAAATAAAACAACGACA
>NW_017100440.1:201735-202810 GCF_001263275.1 Habropoda laboriosa | reverse complement strand
CGAATCAAAATAAAAAAAAGTTGTACAATTACTTCTATTAAATTTTCTCCGGGAAATTTAACGTTCTTCTATGGGATTACCTGATGGAAATGAAATTTCTTTCAAAGTAAATTATCTCTGGCTCGATGCATTTCCGTTTGCTCAAAGCTCGATACTTCCCATTCGAAGAACGTGTTCTAGTCGAGGGAAAATTGCTTGTTTTCGATAATTGATTCAATTTTTATGCTTGATTGCAATTTAACCACGCATGACTGGTTCGTTTACACATGGGCGCGAATAGGAAGCTTATAGGTGGTTGGAGGCTACGTTCGAGGAGTCGTTTAATTAACATCGTAAATCGGTTGATAGTGGAGCCACTTGGTGCTTTGACAATCTTCGTTGCTAATAATTTGCTGTACCGTCGTCGATACGCGTATCTTAAAGTAATAGGTCGCTGCTTACGTAAGTGCATCAAGATGCACTTTCAAGTAAGCAGAAATGCACCTCTCGTAACTGCATTACCTTCGACTTAACGACCGTCGTTTGTCATTTAGTTGAAGTAATGTGACATCGTTGAGGGGACAACGATGATAAAACGCACGACGGTGTGCTTATTGTTGAAGATGTTTTAATTCGTTTTTGAGTGATGTTGACGAAGGCGTATTATGAGTATACTTGAAACTTTTCGTTGTTTTTTTTTTTTTTTAATTTGTTATTTAGTAAAATTATTGCTATTACACGGGGAATTTATTTAGAGTTTTTTATTATTTAAATTTACCTTTAAGTATGGGAACTAATTTTCGAAATTTGCCCAAATTAACACTAATAATTTAATTAAATTGAAGAAAATGATTTAGTAAATTTGTAAAATATTAATATTTAGCATTTATATCTAAGTAAAATTACTGAAACTGAAAGAAATGAAATTTGCCAAAGTAACACTAATAATTTATTAAATTAAAGGAAATAATTTCTTACATTTGTACAATATTAATATTTAAAATTCATTTGGAAGTGGAATTAGTGTAGGCATATGAGAACTAATTTCTTTTGAAATTTTCCAAAATTAAAGCCAATAATTGAATTAATTAAAGGT
>NW_017100440.1:187709-201697 GCF_001263275.1 Habropoda laboriosa | reverse complement strand
TTTAGACGTAAACTTAGTAAAATTGAAAGAAACGAAATTAGCCAAAGTGACACTAATAATTCATTAAATTAAAGAAACTAAGTTGTTAAATTATTAGATCGTTACACGGTTTCTGTTATTCACATGGATCATGTATACAGCTATTTCAATACAATATATTGGAACTATAATACAATGCAGAATTTGTATTAAGGTCGAACGATGTGCATTGTGAAATAGAGTGTAGTAGCTTCTCAGTAATTTTGATAAAACATTTATTTAGCAAATCAATCCGCATAATGGCATTTCACAAGTTCACACTGCGTCGGATGTGGGTGCTTTGATGACACTAATCTCAGTTCTATCATTCGTGTGCGTGTCCTGGAACAATAATAGCCTCGCAAAGCTGATGCATTCAGCTGCGTGTACAAGAGCATTTCGATGCATTAGCAAACCTGCGTTGATCGTGTTTTATCACGAGAAAATACCGCGCTCCGATAGATCGAACCTTTCCTATGTAAATTCCACTGCTTTGAGGGAAATAGATAAAATCTTTCGCTGGAAAATTAGACACTTCTGTTGCTTGCGTAAATCTAATTGCTAATTCCAAGAATACTGTTTCGTCAAATTTCTACTTTCAATTTTCCATCGATTCCCGGTCAACTTTAAACTTCTTTTTGGTAATCTTTCGTTTAATTGTTTGTCTTTCACTTGATGGTAGAGATTTTATTTGTTATTAGAGGAATATTTAGCTCTTTATTTTCTTTGTTCTGTATTTAGCTACGAAAAAAATCGATTTTTTGAAAATGTGCTTGTGTCTTCTGGAAAATTTAAAAAAAATCACCGAGTTGGAATTTATCAGTGAAATTTTTCAGAACTTCCGCTAAAATTATATTTTTCAATGTAATACGTTTTCATATACGAGAAAAATTCTGCTTTTATTATTCTTGAGTTTCTGCAGCTCCTTAACGAGCAATGTTGCAATTTTCTTAACAATATGTACTAGCTATGTGGCAAGATAATTTCTTCTCGAGATCTCATTTCAGTTGTGTTTTTCTTACGTTTTATTATTTTAAGGATAATCCTCTTTCTTAAAAATCTCTTATTCTTGCTCGGCTGCGTTACTTTTGTATCGTGAATGTTCCTTGTTTTTTGTAACGTAAGAAGCTTACATTTTGCTTTCTTTGCTAATATGTTTCTCAGAGAAACGATACATGATATTCCGTTATCACAGTTAAAATAAAGAAGTTTGTTGCTCTGCCAATATCTCCTACATATTAATACTACTTTTCACTCTTCGATAAATTCTTATCAATGCTATTAAGAAATTTCACTTAATGTCATAATCTTCAGACTACTCACGATACTATCATTTGCGTAATTTTAACAGAAAAATTGAACTGGAGTTTGTCAGATCCTGCCACAGTAATGATGGAAAGAAGATGCACCAGACTAATTTGTTTTTCACAAGTTAACTCAACATTTCTCAGCAATCTAACTTCACAAATCCTAAGCTCAGCACTAATCGTTAAAAATAAAATCATTTTAGCGAATCGAAGCATCCAGTAAAATTTCCCTCGAAATATAATCCTTCCTCAACGTTGTACTTCATTCCTTAACATCAACATTATTCCTTAATATCAGTAGCATTCTTCAACATCACAATCATTCCTCGATATCAACAGCATTCCTTAATATCAACGTTATTCCTTAATATCAATACCATTCCTCAACATCGCAATCATTCTTTGATAACAACATTCCTTATTAATATCATTATCATTCCTTAACATCAACATTATTATTATTAATATCAACATCATTCATTGACACCAACACCATTCCTTAATATCAACATCATTCCTTAACATCAACATCATTCCTCAAAACCAACATGATTCCTTAACATCTTCATCAACTGCAGCACTAATCACGCGAAATTACATCGTCACGCTTAGCGAATACGCGTGACGTTTACTTATTCTCCCTCCTCATTCACGCTAATCTCAGTTGCGGGCGTGCGTGTCTGTAGACAATGGGCCGCGTGCAGGTACACGCTAAATCCTGGAACCGCGTATCTCGCAGGAGCCACACGTGCTCGAGCAGATACACGATATCATGCACACGGTTAAACCAAGTATCTACGCCCGGCGCAGCCCTTTGTGCCTCATGGACAAAGGATACGCGGGCGAGAAAGGGCTCCTTCTCGAGAGAGAGAAGAAAAAAAGCTCCACCCGACCCACGTCTCCTGCCTGCATACGCCAGAGAGGAGCGAATGAAGTTTTCGCGGCGCGGCGTGTGGCTGCGCTGAAAATCCAAGGTATTTTCTTTCGCTTGACGCTAATCATTTTCCCGCTTCCCTTTGCTCCAACCTCCTGTGCTAATTAGCTTAATAAGCCGCGTGCCCTTTTCAAGGGGGGATTCGGTCCACACGATGACTTACCCTACAACTAGTTGTTCTTGCATCTCTTTGTGAAGCTACGCGGTGCATGGCTGCCATGCGGGGGTTATGGTGGTTTCCTGCAATTTGGTTTAAATTTATTCCACCGGTGGTTCGTTCGCACGAGCTGTGTTTCGCAATTATCGGTGGACTTTGAAGGAAAAGAGGGTGAAATTGGTGTATCGAGTAATTGAAAAATATTACTTGGAAAGCAAAAAGTACTTCAATTTTTCTTTTAATATGTGGTTAAATTTCGTTCCAATTCCACTCTTTGCGCTTTTTCGAAAACATAAACTTTCAGGAAATCATGATTGAAACAAAGGAACATTACTACACCTGTCCCCATGTTAAAAATGTGTACTAATTTCCATATGAAAATAAATCAGACAAAAAGTTTTAATAAATTTTAAACAATTACGAAGAACACACATTATTATTTTTCCACCGAAATACTTCTCGGACTCACCTGAAACAGGTGAAATCTTTCCTCCATTCTGTCGTAAAATCGATCATTCCAGAGGTTACTAAAAATACCGCCCCCGCAATTAGATGAGCCAGCAAGAGTTTCGTTTCCCGCCGCTAATCAGCGGCAAGCAAGTAGTAGTAGGAATCTCGCGATTCCAGCGATCCTTTGATCTTCTCCCGGTCAAAGACGTCCTTTTTTTCTCTGCCGGCTAGGCTGTCCCGATACCGACTGACATCTCTGCGTTTCCAATTAACGTTGAACGTTGGTGAACGCGACTTCCAGCTCTGGTCGACGTTTCTTTTCTTCTCTTCCCCCTTTTTTTTCACCAGGCCGCCTGTAAATTACATTTTAAGTGTCTCCATCGGCATTAAGGGGCGACGACGTCGCTTAATGACTGTCCAGCTGAGCTCTGGCCTCTGTGAAGTTCCACGGGAACGACGACCTTCATCCTGGAAACTTGCCCTCGACTCTTGATAATCATTTCCTTGATGATTTCACTTTTCTATGATGAATTATGTCTGAATTCAGATGTTTAGCGTAAATGTACATTTTTTTTTTTGTGATACAATCGCTCGCTTTGCAATTCTAATGTTGTTCAGTGATCCCTGATGGTTTTGGTGCAAATTGATTATTGTATTACAACACAGAAAATTGCTGAATCGTGACGTGATTGTGGTCTAGGATGATTATTATGATTAGAACGGTTATTGCGTGTCTGCAATCTATGCGATCAACCTTCATCTTGAAATATATCCTTGGTTCATAGACCATTGTTCAATTGACGTTGATGTTACTATTGTTGTGGCTATTTCGTGCTTAGCGTTATGGGATGAATTGATTGTACCAAGTGTACAGTGCAATTTTGTTGCAACTGTTTTGGTTGAAAATAAACGCTTGAGTGGCATTTTGATTGTTGGGGTACTTATAAGAAGGACTGTTTGAATACTTATAAGAAGAAGTGTGTGTATTTGTCGGTTATCTATTTGATAATAAAATATTTTTTTCAAATATTTTTAATATCCTATATTTTGATATTTTGATATTTTTTATTGTGAGCTGTTTTTAATAAATGCTTGAGTAGAATTTTGATTACTAGAATGCACAGAATACTTACAACAAAGTAGTGTGCATATTTGTAAATATTTTTTTTAATATTGTTTAATATTTCCTTTTATAAATTCTTCTTTTATAGAAGTTCATTTGAATATTTTCTTCGTGTTAACTTCATTTTATCGAAATCTTGTTAGCTGATTCATAATACGAGAATAATTCACACCATTCATTTAAATGAAACCTGAGAGAATTATGTTTGCATAACATATTTCCGCTTCAGTGTTATGAACACAAAATTCCATATTGTACAAACTTCTATGTCAAAACATGACTTATACACGGTGTCCACTATCGCAGATTATTAACCCTTTTCTACCGTGTGGCTGCTTTTCAGTGCAATTTATTTCCCATGTCTCAAGATAAGAATTTTTCCAAAATATGATTAGAAATTCCAATTATGAATGCAAAATTCCGTATCGTCAAAAGATGACTCATTCATAGTGTTCAATATTGCAAATATTAATCATCTTCTGTAGAGTGTTTACTTCTCACTGCAATTTATTTGCTCAGAGTTTATGTAAAGTCTCAAAATACAAAATTTTCCGAAATACGATCAGAAATTCGAATTCTCCAAAAATCGATTAAATTCTATCGATTTCTTCAAAGTCCATCTCTGAATAACGTTGTTAATGATTTAAACGAAGAGCAAATACATTTTTCGTCTAATGGCGAGGGTAAAGGATTAAGTCACGAGTTGTGTTTGCTGGACCAACACAAACAGAAATGGGCATGTTTGATGCATTTCAAACATCTACACCGTATATTCAGTAAGGCAATGTAAACTTTGTTTTAATACACACGCAGCAATCAGTCAGATCTTCGGTTTGCCAGTTTGCTAAGTGTATGAAAACTTACATTCGTCGATTTAGATTCTCTTTTGTGTGACAATAAATTTTTCTCTGTCAATAATTGGTAATTTCAGTATAATTGAAATTATCACTGTTTTTTAAATAACAGAAAGAAATGATCAATAAATTTACTTCGATGTATTATATCTGGCTCGAAAAACACGTAATAACGATATTAAAATCAAACTTTTGCTGTCAATGTATCGCTTTTTATAGGTTTTTCCAAACAGATTTAATTACATTTCAATTTGAAACACAGTTTTCTCGATTGCCGATGATATCGCCCGCGAAAATAATAAAAATCGCCTCTCCACGAAACAGTGACATATTCAGCTGATTCGAACAATATCGGATTTCAACCGAAAAAATATTCAATTGAAGCATAAATCAAGCTTAAAACTTCGTTACCGACGTGTCATGAAAATTTTCTAAGTGAAACTTTATATTAAATTACAATGTTAGTCCCTGGAAATAATAAATTAATTTCATCGGTAAAATAGTTGAACCAAATTAGGAAACGTAGTATTTTCAAGAAATTTACAAAGAAATGTTTTAAACAGATGTTGAACTTTGTTTAACTATGCATTATTTTCACGAACCAGAGTTTCTTTATCTGCACATTTTTTCAGAGACAATGAGTGTTATGTTTTGTCTTTTAAATATTTTTTTTAGAACGAATCATGGCAAATTTGACAACTATACATACGTTAAAAACTCACAATAAATCTCGTATGAAAAGTCAACAGAGTTTGTGCAACATTGTGATACTTTTAAGCATTCGATTGCAATAAGTGTTCTGAAGTGAACATTTTGCACAATTTTGTTAACATTTTCTACATTATTTGTGTTTTCTAACATATGCATAGTTGTCTGATTTTTCATAATTCATGCTAATAAAAAGTATTTGAGAAATACTCTATTTTCGTTTAAAAAACAAAAGGTAACATTCGTATCTCCCAAAGAAATATGGTAAAAAAAACTCTAGTTCGCTAAAATTATGCACACTTAAACATAGTTCAACTTTTGTTTAAAACAACTTTCCGTAAATTTCAAGAAAAGTCCTAAAATTTCATATTTGTAAATTCGAAAATTCTTGAGAGACTCTTCAGAGTCTCAAAATTCCTGTGGCAATTAAATCGTTCACACGCGTGCGGCTCTCTCGTATTGGTTGGTAAAATTGTTCCGGGAACTGGTCTGGCAGACAGGAAGTAAGAGGCAGATCTTGGCAATCATAAGCAGCCTGATCCTCTTAGATGTGAAGAATGGTATCATCCTTCCTCTCGAGGCGTCGTCTTCAAACACGCTGAGTCGTCGACGATGAAAAAGCGCCCTTAGCATAGGTTAGCCGGTCCCGGTAAGGTCGCGATGGTGATTATCATGTCTGCTGCTTGCAAGATATCTTGATGCAGTTTTCGCAAAAAATCTGTCGCTGCCTCTTGCCTTTGCTTTTACCACGCCGCCATTTCATCTTAACGAGAGGATAATTGCGATGTCAAATGAATTCTTAATTCGATCGCCACGTTTTTCACTATGAGAAAATTGCTATAGGCGATGTAACAAACTTGAGAAAAATTTGTAGAATATTTCCGAACAGCGAAAGTCAATTTTACCGATAAATATTGCATTCAAGATTAATTACCGAAATTGTTGGAGTATTTGAAAAACATCTTTCGAGAATTGCAAGTTTGTAGGAATGTTTAAAAAATGCAGCGAAGTTCTCAATGCTTATCGATCGTTTACAAAGATCAGTCGAGCGATCTTCGAACGAGAAAAATTCCAATTTGAATTTTAATCAGCCACACATCCGCTCGAATCATTTTAATCAAACGAAGCCTCTGTGTCGGCGAATATTGCATTTCAAATCGAAACTCAATACGAAGTACGTACATAATTCCACCGTCAATTAATCTAACCCAAAATAACTTCAACATCCAAACCATTACCTTTCTGATCACCTCGTTTTTCCAATTCGAGAAACAAAAAATCTTCCGTTCAATTCAAATTTCCCGCGTCGAACTTCGCCAGCCGTAAAAGTGTTAAAATAATACCGCGGAGCTCAAAGCTCTTCCCATTCTCTCCACTGATCGATCGAATTTCTCACCCGGTACAGCTCTTCGTTATTATCACCGCCCCTGAAAAAAAACGTTCTCCCTCCTTTGAAAAAAAGAAAAAGAGGAAAGAAAGGATCGAAAAATATTCAAGTTAATCCAGAGGCTGGTTCTATTCGAACAAAGCCATATTTCCCAACGGTGCCATTTTTCGTGTCTCGTTGGCCGGCTGATTCGAAAGCGAGAGCGGTTTGTCGGCTTCCTCTCTCCGGTCTATGGTAATTTCGATGACGCGTTCTCCGCGATAAAAGCGACTGATTGCCAGCCTTGAGGCCGCGTCGAACGCTTTTCTGGGCTCGCGTGGGCGTTGAGCGCGCGCGCGCGCGACGAACCCGTACTCAACGGAATGCGCGCGTGAAGAACCCACAGTGAACGGAATGCGCGCGTGAAGAACCCGCGCGCTCAACGGAATGCGTGAGCGGCGCGTCACAAAAGTCCGCATTCCGGCGTAGTAGGCGGATTGTCGTCGATTCACTTTGCAAAGTTGTTTAGTATTCCGCCGATGAATCGAGATAATTGAATGGCTGATTCAGCCCGGGGAACGCGGCTCGGTCAATTTATTCGCGTCTTCGGGGAAATAGAGAGGATGAGAGGTTCTTTTGAAAGGCTGTAATAAAATTGGAAGAAGGACGAGGAAGGTTTTCTTCTTGTTGTGTTTGGACTCTGAAGAGGTGTTTGTTGTTTGTGTTTAAGGAAACGTTTTAGGATTAGAACGCAGTGAAATGCTGTTTCTGAGCTTGGAATTGAAGGGTTCAGTGTAAGAAGAAGAGTATAACACAATAATAACTTTGTGAGATGTTAAGGATTTTTTAAAAAATAGTGTTTTATTAATCAAGACTGCTATTTCTTTATTTATACTTATTAATATGAAGGCTGGGTAGCTGGGAAAATGTTTTATCTTTTGTTTTATTTTCTGTATGTTTAAATTTGAAAATGGATTGAAAAGGAATCTTTTCATAAAGTGTTCTTATTACAGAATATTTTATTTAGGACTATTTTACTTGACAAAATATATGTTTTAGTGCATTTTATTTGCATTAAAGTGTATGGGGAAATTCTGAAAGTGGAATCTTATTTCTCAACATTTTGTGGCTTAATTTTTAGCTTATTGTTGGAATGTATTTAAAGTCAGAGGAATGTGTTGTATCTGAAAATATTGGACAATTATTTTTTTTTAGTTTTAGTATACATGAGCGAATTTTCTATAAATAGAATTTCATTTGAAAAAAATTGAACTATGAAGGAAACAAAGAACACAATTTCAAACGAGATTTAAATTACTGTAGAATGTTTTTGTATAGTTTTATTGTAGCAATACTAAAAGTTACAGAATTTTGAAGGATTTCCTTAATGAAGAGATGTATACATTTGTTTCTTGTCTAAACTTTGCAATAAATTAAAAAATTCGTTCATAATAATTTTTTAAGAATTAAATATCAATTTAATAAACACTGTTGCATTCCTCCTATCAGTTCATGTAATTGCAAATGAACTATACTTTCTCATTCAAATTAAAACAGAGTTTCCCAAACTTACAAGGGAACCTAATTCAAAATTCAGTTAAAAAATGGTTTAACAGTTTCGCTAAAAGTGCCAACAGAAACCAGTGTTCAATATTCAATCACAAATCTTGGAGCATATTTTCCTTCTTCCTATACTGAAACCCAGAAATGTAGTACATCAACCATTATTAGTTATTCGATAATCGTTGAAATATCAACACACATTACAACTTCGCGTCACCATTGAACTTTTTTCTCTTTTCCAAAGAAATTTCCTTAAAACTTCGTACCACCATAATATTCTCATTAAACTCGTATATTTAATTACTACGCAATCAATACCGGACAATTAATCGAATTACACAGAAATTTAACCTTGATTCCGCGATGAAAACCGAATGAATTCCCTTTGGACGCGTCTGAACTCTTTTGCTGTGAAATTATCGGCTGGCGGTCGCGATAGAATGCTAATTATTGAACGAACGTATAACAATTATCGGGTTTCGGCGTTTCCCGCGCCGCTCCAATTATTCATTATTCCCCGATGCGTCCAGGATGTGCATCTGCATCTAGGACAATCGACGGTCTACTTTTCGTCAGGCTGCATTAAACCATAGTTTGTTCGCTGTTGTTTTTTTTTTTTATTTTCGGCCATTTCTCAACTGGCTGACTGCGAGCGTTGATTTCTAAACAATGGACAGGTTCGAACGTACCGCGGAAAATTGTTCGTTGGTATGTCTCATTCGTGGAAAATTGTGAAAATTGAATGGTACAACAGGTGTGATAAAGGTAGACAAAGATTGGAAGAATTTGAGTAGTAATGAATAATTTTTAATTTAGAATATTCTTACAATAGTTTCCAATTTTTTGTAATTCAAGACTGAACGTAAAACAGGCTGTGCCAAAAATGAAAGTTTCAAAAAAAATTTAATTGGAAATCGATTTTCCAAAAATTAAGTAAAGTGAAATATTTTTCTTCTTCTTCTCGACTATTCAATTATTCGTAAAAATTTCTTGTTCTCCCATTGCAATCCTTTAACGAGGGAATTTATTTTCGCGTTATTATAAATCGATAAAGTTTTCCATTTAAATCATTAGTTTACCTATAAATCAATTTTTTGTCGATTTCCCAAAAATAGATTGAAATCTTTCTCTTCTTCTTTTTCTCACCCATTCAGTTATTTGTAAATATTTCTCGCTTTTACATAAACAAAATGATTTATTTTCCCGTTATTAGAAATTAATGAAAATTTTTCCATTTAAATCATCAATTTAACTGTAAATCATTTTCTGTCGATTTTCCAAAGATAAAGTGAAATTTTTTGTTTCTTCTTCTCACCCACTCAATTATTCCCATGAACGAAAATATATTAGAAATGAATTAATTTTTCATGTAAATCATCAATTCAATTACAAATCATTTTCTGTCGATTTTCCCCAAATGAAGTGAAGTGAAATCTGTTTCTTCTTCCTCTCGTCGATTCAATTATCCGTAAAAATTTCACGTTCCTCCATTGCAATCCCTTAACGAAAGAATTTATCTTGGCGTTATTAGAAATCGATGCTCCTATCTGAGCAATCGATCTGGTACGAAGAAACTCGATTGTGTATACAGCAAGAGAGTCCCTCTTGCTTTACGATAATTATCCGTGTTGTATCTCGTCGTTTCCCGATCTTTGCACGTTCGTATTGCGCTCACGTTTCATTTATCATCGAGGTTCGCCTTAATGAGAAAAATCATTGTGAACGTGACTTTCACGTTGTTGCTAATTCTGCAGAACCGGTGGTTTCGTGCGATCACCGATGTTCACGCAGCTAACGTGGCCATCGGAACGCGTTTCGTATCCGGGAGAAAAAGATGACACTTTTATTCGTGTAACACTGTGCGATTGCGGTTTCTAATAACGTGGACATCCTGTAACACGGTTTTCTTTTTCTCCGTGAAAAAGCTGCAGCCGATTATGGAGGTGTTAGGTAGAAACAGAGAGGTATAAAACATCGTCTGGAATTGATTAGTGACTGACAATTATGGCGAGATGGTGAAACTGGTTTAATTGTGAACGAGCGTTTAATGATTGCACTTGTAGCACTTCTATCTCTATTGAATTTTGCAGTGTTTTTGTTTTTTCGCACAATAAATGTATAGTAAATTCAACGATACCCTAAAAATATAGAAAATTGAATTATATGGTTTGTTTTCAATTTTTTGAAAATTTTAGTAATATAATATTTTGTATAGTAACTTATTTTAGGTAAGAGAATACACTTACATTTACTCATATTTTCTGCAAGTAATTAAATTCAATTAATTAGTATTTCACTTTGGACTCAAAGTGTTGTAGAAATATGATTTATATCGGAAACCATGTTAGTGTTTCGAAAAATGAACTATTTAAGAACCTCTTCGCTCCTAAATTAACCAAAGTCGGTTAATCAATCCACGAAACGAAATTATGCATTCAATTCCCTAAAAATTCTTTTCATAATTTCTGTAGATTGAAAATTCAATATCTGTCAAGACTTCGATACATAAAGTAAAACACTTCTACCTATTGAATGTGTGACCAATAATTGTTAATACATTTCTATTCAGATTCTACATTCCTCCGAACATTGTCACACAAAAGAAAAAATAACATTCCACTTAACCAAACAAAGTTGACCATCAAACTTAAGGAATGTACATTCCTCGCTCAACAATTTTTCAACCAACTCATAACGAACTTGCTTATCCAGTTACGTGAGTTTGATGTGATTCACCCTGTGAATCTCGAAAAAAGTAAATATTTCCCTTGCATAATTCGTAACCATTCCGTTACAAGAGAGTAAATCAAAGAGCATCTGAAAATCCAGCGCGAAATGTTCTCGGGAAAGGCTATGGTGAGGGTAGAAAACGCGGGGAAAAATTAAGTGAAAGAAGTCGAAGGAGAGAAATCGTTGGTGCAAGATGGTTAAGAAGTTTCTTCTTAACCGAGGAAGGTTCTTCTGTGATTCCGCCAGCGGAAAGGAAGCAGCCGGGTTACTGCTGCTTCCGGTAATCCTACTTAGGAAGTTCGGTAATGCCGTGGCTATGAATAACGGTGGGATTACGCGGCAAAAGTCGACGCTCGATCTCTTCTTTGCTGGCCAGCCGCGAACTTTCGAATCTCCGTATCGTTGTCCGCTGTTTGACTTCTCCGTCCAACTCTTTGTCGACTGGATAAGCGTAATCAGAAATTGCCGGAACTTTCCGTTCAACATGGGACAATGGAAATTGACTGCTGTTCGCAGTCGACTGTATTAGGCTGATCAGTGTCTTCGCTTCTTGCAGAATAAGGTTTGCCGGCTGTTCCGCTATTTGAAGCCGAGTTTCTTCGACATCATCATAGTTGGCTCTTTTTTTTCTTTATCTTTATCTTTCTTTATCTTTAGATAAGTAGCTATTTGCAGTGGTTGTGATTAAATATCAGTGTTACTCGCAGCAGAAATATCTTTATTAAAACAGTGAAAACACTAAGTATTTTGTACTTTGGTATTTTAGTATTTTTGTGCTTTGGTACTTTGGTATTTTAGTATTTTTGTGCTTTTGTGTTTCTGTATTTTTATACTTTAGTATTTTCGCACTTTTGTATTTTCGTATTTTTGTACTTTTGTATTTCTGTATTTGTGTGTTTTAGTATTTTTATATCTTGTAGATCACAGAGTTCATATTTCTGACGCTCTTGTCATGTTCAACTGCAGGACGTGAAGTTCAGAGCTGTAGAAACTTTGAAACTCCAAATGATAATTTTAAACTTCAATCTTCACGCGATTCAAGCAATCCGAAAGTCGATAGTTTGAACATAGTTATAATAATTTTGAATATTCTCTATTAGATAGTGCCAACATCTAAAATGGAGTTCTTGCTTTTGAAATTTGTTTAATAAATTATTTTGGATATACCAAGAGAAGTAAAATTAACAAAATATCTCTAGCCATTTAAAGCTTCATCCATTAATTCAAATACTGACAAATTTGTGAAATTTTTGTCGCCTTTTTTCCAAGATACATAGTTCCCCAATTCGATAAAATTTTTAAGAAAGCAAAGTTCAAGTACCTAATTAAATTTGAGGAAGTCAAATTTAAGTGTGATATTTCCAGCATTTTTTTCTCCACAATCCTCAAACTCTGTACAAATTTTAAGTACATAACTAAATTTGAGAAAGTAATTTTTGAGTACACAACTAAATTTAAGCAAGTAAATTTTAAGCACTCACCTCCCTTAAGTACTTACTCAACTCATATCATCGATTCATCTCGAAAAAGGAAAAACGTCGAATACGGAAAATAAGCAAAAAAAGAAAGAAAAAGTGCATTACAGTTACTATGATAGAGTACTTCCTCTCGGCGTGCAATCGAAGCGAACGCTTAATATCGAGGCGAATAGATCTGACAGAGCGCCTCGTTGAAAAAGTTGTCGCGCATCAACGTCGCGAGATCTCCCCGTGTTTTATAACGAAACTTCTCGAGCGGAACGATTAAGTGTAACTTTTACCAGCGACAATTATCATCCTCGTGATTGCTGTCCACAGTATTTTTATTGCTTGAAAACACGAGCGTAGTGCAAAAAACCCTTGGTGTGCACGGCCAATCGTTTAATCAACGCAGCCATTAATAGTACGTTGTCATCGTATGAATCGTTGCGGACCGCTAGCCACTCGAGGATCGATCTTGAATCGTTCAGACGTAAAAACCTCCATGGTTCTTAGTATACGTGGACGTAATTGTGCGAATCGATTTTGCTCCGCGGTTACGCGTGACGTATGTGTGCGCGGAATAGAACTATTAAATCTCCGTGGAAATGTGGAATTATTTTCATAACACGAGGTGTAGACGATTCGATGATTCATTTTGCCTTGAATTCATTCAACGTTACAGTAATCGCAAGGTGAGAAGTGAGTATGAAATTTTTTTTACGAATTTTGCAAGGTTTACACTAATAAATAAGGGCTGAATTTGACTAAAAATTAGTTTTCATTGAGAGTTATTGTTATTGCAAGGTGAAAAGTGAATTTTGAAATGTGTATAAATAAGGGTTGAATTTGATTAAAAATGATTTGCAGCTTTTTTTTGGAATGTGTGTACACATAGTTGATGAAAGAGGCGATTTTTAAATGTTGATAACCTTGAAAAATGAATTCTCAAACTCAATGCTTGCTTCCTTTGACTTATAAACCGAAACTAATTTCAAATTCTTTGCTAAATGTTGTTGAACACCCGGTACAGTAAATTCTCTACAAGAGTCAGTAAGTTTGGATTCTACAAGTGACAGTATAGATGGTCCTACGTCTAGGTCTGCGTCATTGCTGCCCCCAAGTTATCTCGCTTGCAATCAGACAAGAGTGTAACGCCACACCAGTCGGTTTTCTTTACGAGATTTCACGGCTCGACCAATCATAATAGAAAAATATAATTTCCTTAATTTTACTTTTTTTCATCTGGAATTTTTTTTAACATGTTGGTGAGATTTTTCTGATGAAAATGATATCAAACACGATATAATTTGAACAACCC
>NW_017100440.1:179438-185160 GCF_001263275.1 Habropoda laboriosa | reverse complement strand
GTTAAAACGTAATTATTCGCCGAAAAAAATTGCAAAAATGTATAAATGATAATATGTTGTGTTGTAAGAAATTGTGAGAAGTATGAATTTACAATAAAACTTGTAAAAATTAATAAATTATAGGCTGTTATAAAGTTAGAATAGAATAATGGAAATCTCCCGCGAAAAATAATCAATTCCCGCGAAAAATGGTCGATCTCCCGCGAAATATGGTCGATCTCCCGCGAAAAGTAGTCGATTTCCCGCGTAAAAGGAGGTTTCGCGCCCAATTTTGCTAATGATTTTGGGGAGAGGGTACCGCAGGCATATAAGGACCCCCCGATGTCCCGCGAATTTATTCACCCTTTATACTGGGCCATAGACACTTCGCGGCGTATTTTGACCTGAAGGTTCTGAGATGTGAATAGAGTGGTCGGGGGCTACTAGCTAGCCTATGTCCACCCTGTACACACTCAGCCTTCTTGTAACACTTGTATACATTAGAATCAATTAGAATTTCTATTACTAATTATTAAACAAATTTTAACAATTACCGGCACTCGCTAGGCACGTAATATCAGACTTTAAATACTCGACTTCGAACTTCGGTTTAGTCATAATTCTATTAATGTTATAATAACGTATAATTTATTAATTTTCACAATTTTATTATTAATTTATACTTCCAAAAATTTGTTAAAACATTACATATTATTATTTATACATTTTTGCAAGTTTCTTTGACAAATAAGTACGTTTCAACGATCTTATTACTTTCTCGTTGTGAAATCAAGTTCGGAGGATTAAAAATCAGGTTGACCCTTGGTCGTAAATTTAAAATAGCCATAGTGAAGGTGAAATTATTATTTTAAATAAATGTTTCTATACGAATTAAGAATCTATTCAACGTTTGTTTGTTGCAATACCATGAAATAAATTGTATTATATATTTTCTCAGTTTAGACTGAATTTAAAGTTCGTAAGGATTAGAAATCAGGTTGACCTGTGGTCGTAGATTAAAAATAGCCATAGTGAAGGTAAAATTATTACGTTAAATAATTGTTTTTATACGAATTAAATATTGATTCAACGTTTATTTGTTGCAATACCGTGAAATAAATTGTATTATATATTTTTTCTGTTTACACTAAATTTAAAGTTTTGTTTACATGTTATAACAATTAGAATGTTGACGTTTTGCCGTTTCACGGTTTTTCCTCTGTTAATTATGTGTTTATAAATCATTTCAAACTAAAGCAGCACCATGCCCACCCTTAATTAAACCGTCTCAGTAGTTTACCGTAATTAATAATCTATTTTCGGAATTTATGCGAGAATTTTTGAATTTTAGTAAGTACTAGAGTCAGTGCATCGCGTATTGAAATAATAGCTTCATCCGTAGTTCGTTTATTGTTGAATATTTTTACGCGTTTAACTTATGCTTCTCCCCAATTCTCGTCGCGTATTTTATTCAAATTTTCTTATATTCTAGAATCGAGAAAGATATGAATTCGCGTTTTTTCTTTTGATTCTTTCAATTTTTCAATTGCATTACGCATTTAATTCTAATTGTTTAACAGCTTTTCTGCTGCTGTCAACCCTACATTTTACTGACACTTGTCGTATCGACCCTACATTTTACTGACACTTGTGGAATCGATCCTACATTTTTTTTTTTTACGTGGAGGTAGGCCGACTCTATGTGATAAACAATTGGCAAGCAAACGGTGGCCAATACCGGTACAGGTATTTAATGTAATTTCTTAGCAATTTGTTTTTGTAATTCATCCAAAGCGATATATTATGAAATTAAATTAAACACTCAATAAGTATTAACATTAGATTGTTTCCTCGATATGGCCATGGTAGTCATCAGTGACTGGAGTGCCTCAAATGTTTAGAATAATTAAAATAAAATAAATGTTGTCAACTAAAAATTTTGAACGTCATAGCTAGCTAGACATTATTTTCAATTGAAAAAAAAAAAATTATAAAGCATAATACTATAATCCTATGCTTAAAATGTATTTTCTGTTGTTCAAATTATATCGTGTTTGATATCATTTTCATCAGAAAAATCTCAGCAACATGTTAAGAAAAATTTCGGGATAAAAATACGTAAAATTAAAAAAGTTGATATTTAAATCGCTTGGTTGCCTGGACTTTCGTTTCATGCTTATCTTTTATTCGCTGTCCATGCCTACGTTCGGCAAACTACAAAGGCTGGCGCGAGGTTCGAAAACGTAGTCCCTGACTCTACGAGTGTCAAGTTTAGCTTTCTTGCGGTCTGACAGTTGCGAAGAATATACTGTATATAGTAAAAAAGAAATCTCCAATGTAGTTATATATATCTTAAATATAGTGTAAATTAATTTGAGAGTATTTCCTTTTTTTTTTATAAATTTTTTTATTTGAATAAGTGTTGTGCAGCATGAAAGATTTGGTCAGAGAAATTTCCCATTCTGATCGTTACCATAATCATCCAAAAAGTGAATTTTTGTTACACGTCACTTTATCGTACCAGTTTTCAGTCGGTTTTAGTTTTATTTCGATTTTAAAATTCGATATCTATCCTGACCAAAAAGCTGCAAATTCTATTGCCTTTTAAAAAGGCACACTCCATTTTATAGAGTGCCATTTCAGCAGTCAGCACCAAACTGAATAAAATTCGCAGGGTATTGAATTTATGCATAAAATTCTTCTGTGAAAATCGCTGTTCCCTTTTTTCGTTTACCGAAAAAATTTTCCGGGGTTCGACATTTTTTCCCTTGTAATTCATGCCACGTTTCGAGCTGCTTTCTATCCGTGGCCTAAGCGTGTTTCAAATTCTATTACATCGCGGTGCAGAAGAGAAGAAAGAAAAAAAAAAGAACGAAGAGTTTTTCGCGGTTTGTCAGAGAAATATCACGAAACGGATTTATCGTTAATTACTTTTCCTCCTGGTCGGTGCAACTTGCATGACCGATATTGCCAGACGGTTCGATGCATTTCCACGTGGCTTCCGGTAGGCTTTGAATAATGGCAAGTGCACGGTCGACGGTGAAAACTGAGAATTAATAACGGTAATTCGTCGAAACTGGCCGAATTTCCAGCATTGGTCACGATGACACGTCATCTGCGATTTTCCACGACCCCCTTTGCTCTCGTTTGTTTCACCACTGTTGTCCTCCCTTTCCTTTCTTTCTTTTTCCTCCACCCCGTTCACTCGTTCCCCGGAATTTTACGTTTTTACTGATTTTTCCTGACAATTTCGCTTTTCGCGAAATTTCATTTTTCCCAATTTTTACGCGTGTCTTCGACTATTTCGCTGTTCGCTTTTATTCCTGGCGACAGGTAGAAAAATTGTATCATTTATGTTCGGAGAATTTTCAAAAAGTAGTGAATGGAACATTTTTGTTGGAATTTTATTTCGTTGTTTTATTGTATTTTATCTTATTTGATTCTGTATTTTATATAAATTTCAGTTGTTGCAGTTGTTGGTGGTATAGAAAGCTTTGGAAAACGTTATTTTTGAAGAATATTCTTAGAATGAATTGCACAATATTCGAGTACCTATTTGTATTTTTGTAATCATTTTTAAAAATTAATTTTATGGAAATATTATTTTTGTGACGTTTTCCTTTTATTTTTCGCTGTTTTTGTCATATAAGTGACGCTCAACTAAAAATGTCGTTAATTTTAGCTTTAAACGATTCCACTGGCGCGAGCGTTTTTCCTTGATCAACGAATTAAAAGTGGCGGCAGATAAATTTTATCGTTGATAACGTATCGTCGATGAAAACATGCTTTAACGAAAGAATATTTTCTTTCTCTCTCTCTCTCTGCATAATTTTCTCCCTTTTTCTTCATTTACAAATTCTCCTTCTTACCCTTCCTTCGAATTCTCTTTTTCCCCTTTTTCGAATTCTCTTTTTTCCCCTTTTTCCCTTGTTTCAAATTCTCTTTTCCCATCTGTTTCCCTTGTTTCGAATTCTCTTTTTCCTGAGTTTCCCTTGTTTCGAATTCTCTTTTCCCTCCTTTTCCCTTGTTTCGAATTCTCTTTTCCCTCTTTTTCCATTGTTCCGAATTCTCCTTTCCCTCCTTTTCCCTTGTTTCGAATTCTCCTTTCCCTCCTTTTCCCTTGTTTCCAATGCTCTTTTCCCTCCGTTTCCCTTGTTTCGAAATCTCTTTTCCCCCCGTTTCCCTTGTTTCGAATTCTCTTTTCCCCCCGTTTCCCTTGTTTCGAATTTTCTTTTCCCCCTCTTTCTCCTCTGAAGTAACAACACGATAGTATGGTGAAAACGAAGAATTAATATCTGGTAATTTGTCCGACTGGGTGGAAATTTTGCACGCTGGACAAGCGACTAGTCACGATGATACGTCACGTGCGATCCGCGAATTTCTCTCTTTCACAGGGCGCACATTTTGCTCGTCCACAGTCCGTGAGAATTTGCATGATTCATTACCGGCTGTACGAGTATAACTCGAAGCGACTAGTCACGATGATACGTCACGTGCGATCCGCGAATTTCTCTCTTTCACAGGGCGCACGTTTTGCTTGTCCACAGACCGTGAGAATTTGCATGATTCATTACCGGCTGTACGAGTATAACTCGAATCGATTTTGTTTAAATGGCTACTGCTTTTTTCCCTCCCCCTGTTTATTCGACGATCACACTTTGTTTCTCGATTTTGAATAATTTTCAGATGAACAGATTGTTCAGTATCGTTCGACTTGTCAGCTTTTCCACTTAGCTTGGCATTTTTTAGACAGAAATTTTATCGAAATAGAATAGTTTCGGTGAAAATGTTCAGCTATTGGAAGTTTTAATTGAGAGGAAATGTAACTGAAATTTTCGATGGAGGTTGTTAGTGAATTTTTGCATTTGATACGAAATTGTTGAAACAATGAAAGGAAGACTAAAATATGTGCGTTGAACGAAGCGTAGAATTATTATATGAAAATTAAATGATTATTTTACCACGTCATTTGCAAATAAATTAATATATTCGAAATATTAACATAATTTTCGGTGTATTATGTTTAATCTGTTATTTGGGGAAGATCAGTTATCTCGTTATTAATTAAACAATACTCAGAACACCATAGTTTATTTATTCAGGGATTATTCATTCTATATCCTACTGTTTATTCTACTGTATCGATCATAAAATATATTTGCATTTTCAAGAAGCAAAATAAAGTAACTGGCATAATTTGTATTAACTTTTAATTATAAACTGCAGAAATTTAATTTCTATTTCTGTTACCCAGTTAACAGGTTAACATTAAAAAATCTCTCCTACAGGGGTAGTTTTAATACCTTTTATTGTAAGACAGAAAGTATTAAAGGTATTTAATATAAAATTTTGAAGTCAAATAAAATTATTAAATTTATTATGATTTTCATAATGCAATAATTGATAAAGTACACAAAGCTAATCATCAACTATCTACTGTATAAAATTAATAAATCAACGGTAACAAAAATTCACCTTTAAGTTAATCAGATTAAGTTAAGTTAGGTTAACTCAAATTAGGATCAAACGAACGACAAAACACATGAAAAATAAAATTTAAAAACCCATAAACACTGCGTGGATTTATATTTGATGCACCCTTTTCTGCACAGAATACCTCCTCTCAATACTTATTCATATGAAACTTGAAACATCCTTGCTCAGCATACAGGGAGAACCCTGGTGAATTCCGAAGCACGAGAAGGCACATTCCCCCGGCGTCTAGCGTAATCTCATAAAGAGG
>NW_017100440.1:159728-179408 GCF_001263275.1 Habropoda laboriosa | reverse complement strand
AAAAAAAAAAAAAAAAGAAGAAGAAACCACCACCACAAAATTCCACACGATGCATCTCGTGTGATCCTTAAGCGTGCTCTTATCGAGCAAAAGTCGACGCGAGCGACACGCTCGTGGAAAGTCGGCGAGTGGAAAATTATTAATAAACATATTCAGAAAAAGGAATATTCGTCGGCTGTTACCATGACGTCCCAGACCTCGTTAGAATTTTTCTCTATTCGCCGCAATCCCTGACCCCCGTATAAATTCAGATAAAAGTGCCTTCATCTTCTCGCGTAATATATTCTCAAAAGGGAAGATCGCGACGCGAGGCGGCCCAACCAGCCATTTTCAATTCAAAGGAAAAGAAGAGATCCTTGAGGAGAGACTGCGGGCTGCAGAGAAGAGGCCTGCGGATCCGAGAAACAGGAATGTTGCCGCCAGGAATGTCAGAGGTGAAGGCGAATCGCTTTCAATAATCCAAACGGAATTCTTGTCGGATTAAGACGTGAGAAAACTTTTCCCCAATCCCCCGACGCCCGCGACTTCCGAAGGGTTCTATTCTCGATTGCAAATCGCGTTTCGAAAGCTCCAATCGATGGAGACTTCGATTTAGAAATCCTTTTCTCCTGCTGGAGAGTTCTTGCCTCATTTCGCTGTTCGAATTGTCGAGGCGAGAATTGCTAGAGTTTGTGAATTTCTGTTGGTTATAGTTCTGTGGTTGATGGATGTCGAGTACCTTGGAATGCATCCAAGAAGTAATTATTGGAGCTTCTTTGTGGCTGAACCTCGTTTCTTGATTTTTATCTATTTAACAGTATTTTAGAGGGAATATTTAGTGTATGAGTTGGTTGAACACTGAATTTTAGCGATTATGAGTTTTGTGATCTTTTGTTTCATTGGTTTGCTTAACTTTGAAATGAGTAGCTTCGGTTTGTGAAGCTCTGAACTGTGAAAGCTTTGAGTATTTTCATTTTTAGACTTTAAATCTTAGGAATTCTGAATTTTTATCTGAAATTTTCTAGTTTTCTAATTTTCTAATTTTAATTGCAAAATTGAAGATTTTCAGTTTTCTAATGTAGCGATACTTAGAATTCTCAACATTCCTTCTTTAGAAATCAACTCTCAACTGAGGAGAGTGCTTTCATTTCTGGGCTTTAAATTTTTCGAATTCTGAATTTTCTAATTTCATAACTGTAATTGTGAAATTAAAGATTTTCATTTTTCTAATGTTGTGATTTTTGTAAGTTTCAACATTCCTTCATTAGAAATCAACTCTCATCCCAGAAGAATGTTTTAATTTCTAGACTTGAAATTTTCCGAATTCCAAATTTTCCAATTACTAACTGTAATTGTGAAATTGAAGATTTTCCAGATTCTAATGTTGCGATATTTAGAATTTCCAACATTCCACCGTTAAAAATCTTCGCGAGCGTTGCAGAATTGAAATCGGAGGGAGAGAATAAATCGAAGTGTTGCGCAATGTTCACGGGGATTTTTCGTTGAATTTTTGTAGAAGCAAAATTCTGATCGAAATCATGGCTTGGACGTTGGGAAGAGAAGGGAAGTGGACTCATTTGCGTCGAAACGAATTTAAATCTCCTATCGGCCGCAGGATTTGATTGAAAACGGCTCTCGGTTAACTACCTGGTCCGTTCGTGCACCAGACGCGAATATCGAAACTTCCACTAATTTTTCACGTTGTTCTCTACCCTGTTCTTTTTCCCCTTTTTTTTCCAACTGAGTAAATTTCGAAGGAAAATTCGTTGTTCACGATCCATTACTTGATGTAATCGCTTGTATATCCATGAATTCAATTCTCTTCTAAAAACTTCGAGAATATGAAGTTAGTAAAATACGAAAGTTCATTCTCAATAAAACATTCTCAAAGAAATGAAATTAATGAAAATGATTGCACGATTACTTGAAAAATATTCAATTATCTTCAACATTCCAGACTGAAAGTTAATATTTTTCTCATCTGCGATCATTTCATATTTACCTCTTTGGAAATTAAACAGAGCCATCTGTTGCAATCGTAGGATGCATTTGATTTTTAAAATAAATCTCCCATCGTTCGCAGTTTTACCTTGGAGCATTTTGCAAATACTGCGCGCGATTATTGAGTCCCCAAATTTCGCGGATAATTCCGGTAACAATATAAAGTACACAAAATTCTACTCCCGTTATTCTATCGTTCCTGGCTAGAAATACGAATTTACCGTTGCACAGTTAGATTGTTGAAATTTCATTTTTCACGAAAATTCGCGATCGTTCCGGTAAAATATAAATTTCATTCGATTCCCTTCGACGATACTTGATAATGCGATACGTAATATGTATGTAAATAAAACGAGGAACGAAAAAGGCTGAAAGTTCGTTTGCAATCGGAGTTGCGCCGAATGGTTCCATTGGAATCTCCACCGCCATTATAACTCAAAATTAACTTGGGCTTATCGCGTGCCACGATTTGCCAATTTTCGGGTACAATCTCACGCAGCGTAATTTTCCGGAGATTTCATTGCGTATTCATACGCCGTGAACATTTTCGCTTTCATGATTTTGCCGGTTGTTTGGTCATAATTGACGAACCGTGAGATAAAGCCACTTCGTACTACGAACGTCTGTCTGTGTTTGATAAAATAAGAATAGTCATGTCTGCAACTGAATTGTTGGCCTACGTGAAATAAATTCCAGTGCTAGTGGTTATTGATACCACTGATGAAGTTGATTTTTTCATCAACTTATTTGTCATCTTTTGTGAGTCTGTGGAATGAGAATGGAATGATGAATAGCGGAATGATGAACGAAAAACAATGAAAGTAAATACTTTAACACGGAACAAAATTCTTGGTTTATTTTCGAAAATCTTTCGAAAATATGAAGGCATTCATTTCAGAGGTAACCGTCACGTTGAATTTGTATCGTTTGCAATTTCGCTCGCAGTTGGTTCAGAAAATATGTTTTTCAGCTGCACGCTGAAAATATTTAATGAAACGCTTTACATAATTCGTCGTCAGCATTCTCAAATGCGATCTTTCCAATTTTACCAATGAAATTCGTATTTTCGGCACGTAATCACGTGCAAATTCGTATGATCTAAAGTGCAAATATTCAGGAACGTCGTCGCGTCGGGTGAAACACGAATTTATTATGTTTCACGAAACCGGCGCGATTATGATTTTACCCGGTGTAATAAGCTGCATAGTAAATCCCGCCGAATTTTGCTAAATTGTAGACTAACGAGGGTGTAACGCGATCGCTGGATCGCCGGTATCGCAATTAACGCAAAGAAATAATGGTCTCGTTACTCTCGTTTAAAACGCGACGTAGTGTCATTAGCGTAACGAAATAATACCAATAATCGCATGTTCTAATAATCTGGTTGTAAAGTATTACGTTGTTCCGTTACGAGTAATATTAAGCAACGTTTCATATTATCCTAGGTATATAACTGTGAATGAAAAATAATGGCGTTCTGTTGCGGCGAGCTTGCGTAATTCGCGAGTAAATAAAATTGCTGTTTCATTAAAAATTACGCATTGTGTATCTTTCGCTCTGTCGAGAATAAGTATCTTTTCCTTCAAGTTCTTCTTCTTCTTCTTGAAGTATGCAACGTCACTTCGACAAGTGTTTTTCTATTTAAAGAAAAATTAATATTCTTTGAAATTTCTTTTTTAAATGTTGTGTTAGTGCTTTATGCAAATTTCAGAATTGTTTATTGTGCACTTCTGTGTGAAGGTATTTTCTTGGTTGGTAAAGTGTGGTGGAATAAATGTTGGTGGTTTACTGTAACCACAATGTAATGGACACTTTAGATTAGCATCCCTCGCCATAAGGTAAATAATTAACTTGCAGCTCACTGTATCATGTTTAACGTCTCCTTTGTCACTGAGAGCATAGTTTAAAGTGAAATATTGTGGTCAAGTGTAAGAATTACTTGAAAGATTAATTAAATTATTCGTTTTAAATTTAAATTAAATCGAGTAATTCAGTCATTTTTAATCATGTCTGATTCACTAGTGTCTTGATTAAAAATTATTTAATTGAAAATACCCATATGAACTCAATTGCGGTTCAATTAATTCACGAATTAAAGATGGAACTCAATTAATGGAACAATGGCAATTAATAATATTCCTGAGTGAAATAATTTATAAAATATTACTACAATTGTATCAACTCACATTAAACAAGCAACCATGAGTACTCAACTGGTATTCAATTCGCGCAGTTAGTGATGGAGCTCGATGAATACCTGCGGATCACTAATTTCAATAATGACAATTAACGATATTCCTAAATGAAATAATTTAAAAAGTGATCAAATTCATATTAAATTGCCCTACTTACACTAACTCACGTTAAACAAGCAACCAATCCATAGTAACTCAATTTGTATTGAATTCACTCAGTGAAAATCTGCAAATCACTAATTTCAACAATTAACGATATCCATGAACGAAGTAATTCATAAAATATTCAAATTCACGTTCACAAACTTACCGTTCCATAAATTGCATCAATTGCACCAATTGACGTTAAACAAGCAACCAATCAATTCCTCACAACTGCAATTACACAAATTCTGACAAATCGAAGGGGGAGAAAGAAAAACCGTCGAAGAAATGTGAAGGAACAGATTCTTATCCGCGTCCAATCAGTTTGATTTTCACGAAACGCTCAGTCACGGCGTTTGAATTGATGAAAACGCGACTAGTTTCCGATCGATGGCTTATTTGCTTTTAATTTCCTCGGCTCGGCCTCCAGTTTCGCTGGGTAAGTCGAGAGTTCCGAGGTCGCAGCTCTCGCAGAAGGTCGCGATCTAGATCTTGACTCGCGCGAAACCAGTTTGCGAGGCCAGCAAGCCGCTCGTTGCAACACGTCCAGGCTACTGACCCTTTGTGTTTGCGCTCGTTTTGCCACGCAATTTCACGGATTATCCGCGCCGTTCTTAATCCACTCACGGCTCACGCCACTTTTTTCCTCCGCCCTGTTTGAGGTCGGTTTTACGCGGTTATCCGCGGCTCGATCGAGGACATTAATTATGGTACACGTAAGAGAGGCTGGGATACTACGATTCAGATAGCGGTAGATGAATGGAAAATCGATGAGTGTAGATTTTGTTAATTCCAGAGGGGTGAAAAATGTTTACAAAGTTTCACACGTTGGTTGGTCTCGTGAAACGAATTATTTCGGCCATTGGTGATCTAGAAAGTAATTTTAATTAATGATTAGTGGCAAACATTATGAATTAAACATCCTGCTTATTTTTTGTCAATTTTAATTAAATTGAATCTTCTTTGAAATTTGAAATTTAACTTTTCAATAGTTTGGGTTTCTTAGAGTTAATAATTGAAAAATGTTCTCGGTGTTGATAATTGAAAAATTTCCTTGGGGGCAATAATTGAAAAATATTCTTAGAGTTAGTAAGTGAAAAGTGATCTTAGGATCAATAATTAAAGAATATTCTTAGGGTTAATAATTGAAAAATCTTCTCTGTGTTAATAATTGGAAAATGTTCTCAGGGTCAATAATTGAAAAATGTTTCTTTCTTTCAAATAATGCCAATATTAGTGTTTTAGGAGTATCTTGATTATTACTGAGATCGAAAAAGAATAAAAAGCAAACTGTTCGATTAAATGAGCTGGCAAGGAATGTTGTACTTAATCTTTTTACAGTTAGATCATGTATGATTGAAGTTTTTTTTTTCCAATGAATCTTTTACGTACGTTTAATACGTCAATTAAGGTCGATGATTATGTAACTTGAGGAAGAAAGATAGCGCAGCTGAAGCAACTGTAAATGTAATTTATATGGAATTAGAAATAGACTATTGGAGATTAAATTCTGGTATATGGTATTTTTATAGATTTGATACTCTACGGCGAGAATACGATAAATTTATTTCGCTCTATTTATAATTTTGATTTAATTGCACTTATATTGAAACGAGCTTCTGCTGAAATTGAACTTACGCGTTCGAAATATAGTAGTTGAGTTATTCATACGGAATGTGCATTCCGTTTTAAATACTCACAAAAAAAAATAGAATTCCGTTTAAAAAGTTTCTCTTTTAAATCTCACCAATCCTTCCTAACGGAATGAAACTATTGTTAACATAAGACTAGGCGCACAAAACAATGCAACGTTTGCATCAAATATTTTCATGAAATTTTAAGTACAACCGAAATATTCCACATGATATAGTCCGGCGAAACACCCTGCATATTCTTCCCTCATATCCAGGATTCCATCAGTTTTCACACACACACTCACTCGGCAATATTCACTTCTCAGAATATTTTTCCCCCTCATACAAAAAAAAAAAAAAAACAAAAACAAAAAGGCAAAAGAATATCGATTATTTTATTATTCGTCCTTCATCCTACCATCCTTTATCGACTGCGCTTCCGCATCCCGAAATTACCCAAGCCGACCACGTCCATCGGGCCAATCGAACATGAATTCCGATCCGCGCAATTTTGTCTCGCCAGAAATACTATTTAAAATCGCCTCTCGATAAAAGCATCACGGACCGACCGTGGCGGGAGGCTACATGTGCGCCATGATCTCTCGTTTTACCGTCCTTAATCGACGAATCTGTCGGCTAATAAAACCGACATATTTTATATCGATCGTGTTCCCGTTATCCGTGCGAATTCACCCATACGTACGTACGTGCAGATATGTGTATATCTCTGTAGGAAAGCGGACAAGAGATGGAAGGAGAACGTTTCACCGTCACACGACTAATAATCCTTATCGGAATAATTCGTATCGAGACAACATTCGCATTTGGCAATTTTCCTAACAATGGTCAACTCTCCCTGGAGAGAGAGTCGGCCGTGACGATACTGGTTTAACACTCCGACGACGATGCCCGGGTCAATTTGGACCCGTGTTACGGGTAAGCGTGCAACGTTTGTTTTTTCGGTGCTTGAAACTGAGCGTTATTTGTTTACGTTTGAGCGATAAGGAGGCGCACGTCGCTTGGAAATGGTTTATTTCGTATTCTATTATTATTGCTGGCCGTTGTTGGTGTAGGACGAGAATGAGGGAGTGAGAGATAGAGTGTCAACAAACAGTGCCTGGCACGTAGGCTCGGTTCCTAGCAGTTCCATGTGTTTATTGTCGTCTATTTATTAGCGAAAAGAGGTATAAGAATACGTGCGGAAATAGTCTTAGATCAGTACAGTAGCGGTAATGCGGTCAGTACAGCGATGTGTCGAGAATTGTATTGTACTGTATTGAGCATTCGGCAACCGTGAACTTGTATCGACGATTAATAACATTACTATTCCTACATTATCTATATCACCACTTGTGGAAATAAGTAAACACACATAATGGAAGATTATTCTCAGTATTGAGTGCAACTTTCAAGAGTAGAAAACGTACTCGATATCTTGGAAAAATTCTTAATTATTTTTTTACTAAGTCTTCAATTCTTATTACTGACCATTATTGTCCATTTCATTTGTCAACAGTATTCAGTGTGACTTCCAAGAGAGAAAATATGTTCGATATCGTAGAAAAATTCTTAATTATTTTTTTACTAAGTCTTCAATTCTTATTACTGACCATTATTTTCAATTTCACGACTTATGGAAGTAAGTGAAAACACACAATGGAGGATGCATTTCTCAACATTATTCAGTGCGACTTCCAAGAGAAACAAATTCTTAAATATTTTTTTATCTCGTATTCTATTCTTATCACTGACCATTATCACTCATACTATGACTTACAGAAATAAACAGAAACACACATAGTGGAGGATGCATTTCTCAACAATATTCAGTGCTATGTCCAACATAGAAAAATTCTTAAATATTTTTTCATTTCGTGTGTCATTCTTATCACTGACCATTACTATCCATACCGTGACTTGTAGAAAATAAACAAAAACACACGAGTTTACTTTCGGGTCCAAATAGACCCAGCACCGCCGCTCCCATACTCCAAGTGTTAAAACATCCATTTCGCCGCGGTTCTGCTATGGTAATGGCCTGGCAGCATGCAACCGGAAGACTGTCAATTTAGCAGAGACTGTCATTCAGTCAATACAGCCCGACGTGCATTACTCAATCTAACGGTGTCCGAGGGACTGTGAGCTGAAAACACGTGCCTCGTGTAATTGAGCTAGATTCGTGTAGCCGGTTAGATAGGGCGTTTCTCTTTCCTCTGTAATCTCGGGTAGAGTATCATAAATTCATTTCAGACGTGGTGGAGAGAAAAAGAAAAGAAAAATTGCTACGTGAATTGCTACGTCTTGTTGGGCAGACTGGTGTAATTGGTGCAGTTAGGATGTTCAGGTGAATCGTTGGGGATATTAGAATAAGATGAATTGTTCCTTTTTCCTTATTTTCAACAAGAATTATATTGTTTCTTTGTTTGAAAATTGATTACACCGGGTGATCATCAGGTATACATGCTTGATATACTGTTGCGAGGGTAGGAATTAGTGTAGGGACGTATGTTGCGTCCTCGATGTGAAAGCAGCATGAAAGAAGGTCCTGTTGTAAATTATCTTTTCTAACTATCTGTTCGTACTGATATACCATCAACGTTACTTGTTAATACCAATAGCTGCATTACGGATTACGTTGAATTTGTCACTTACACAGATGTGTCATCTAAAACAGGCCACTTAATTATTTTCTCTAGTTATGGCGGTGCGAGAAAATTTTTATATGTAATTTAGATATGGCAAAAAATGAAAGGAAGTTTTATATTTGATTTTAGAGTTCAAGATCGTTTTAATATACAGGGGAACAAATTTTGAAAGTTACAAAGTTTTCCTTGAAACGCATTAAAAGAAGGGACAACTGACCATAAATCCAAGTTAATTTTTTAAAAGTAAAAATGTGGTAGAAGTCAGAAAAACATTGCTGTGGTTGTCAAGTTGCCTGATACTGTCAGATATTGTCAAATGGCCCAATTTTGTCAGATGTCAAATGATCCAACCTTGTCAAATATTGTCAAATTGCCCAATATTGTCAAATACTGTCAAATGGTCCAACCTTGTCAGATATTCTCAAATATCTCAATATTGTCAAAATAAAATAAAAAAAAAACGATTCCTTCCACACTCGAAAAATATTCTTAAATCACATTCTATAAGGTACCTAACACTCTCAGTCAAACCTGTGCATTACACGTTAAAAGTATCACAGTTACTTCGCATTCCACCATCGCCGGTACAGCACAGAAATCCCAGAAACTCTGTGAAGCTTTCGCCAGCCGGTCGCACACTCGTCCCTATGATCATCCGAGAGGCATCCAGGAATCCCCGTCGTCTCGTGGGACCGGCAGGCAGGATCGACAGGGGGAACGCGATTAGAAGGCACTTAGACACTCCGTGCAGCCTCCTCCCTAGCGGGATCCCATTATCGTGGAGTCCGGGTATGGGGCCAGGAGGTTAGGTCGAGCTTCCACCAGAGCTCACCTCTCTCCCTCTCCTCTTTCTCTCCAAGGTAAAGGAGTCTCGTACGTAGAAGTCGTTAAAGAGTCCTGCTCTCAATCTCACGGCCCGTTCCTCGTCCTTGCCTTGGCGAACAGGAAGAAAACGAACGGGGAAGAGCAAGCAAAAGAGAGTGGTGGGGAAGGAAATCGGAGAAAGATAAATGAAGAACGAGACGAAGATAACGAGGCAAAGGGCTCGAAGTAGTAGAGGGGCAATTTAAGAGAGAAAGAGAGACAGAGAGAAGCTGAAGATCGCTGGAGACAGGAGGGAAGAAGGGGTTGAAGACAGGATCAAGTGGGAGAAAGGAGGGAGCGAACGATGCTGGGTGTCGGGCATCGAACTCTCGGCACAAACACGAGGACGTATTACGTGGAACGGCCGATCGCTAAGGCATGTGAAGGTGTCTTTAGAGACGTCGTGAGGGCACGCGAAATAGACTCCTGCGGGAGTTAACGGTGCTCGAATTGCCGACGCTCGTGCAAAATGGACGATTCTCTTTCTCTCGCGCGTCTTTTCTTCTTTCTCCGAGTGACGTTATGACTGATCGTCGACGCGGCCTCACGATTCTTGCATTTTGTTTCGTGACTTTTCTTCTTTCTCTCTAGCGTTTTTTTTTTCGGAGGAATTGCTTATTGGATCTGTGACTGTACTCTTTTTTTTTTTTGTGCTACCGGAGGTGCGAATTGGTTTGTCATGGTGATTTCGGATTTTGGGTCACTTCGTGTCGTTTCTGTGGCTTTCTTTTTAGAAGTAACGCTTGGTTGTAATATTTTTGGTATGGGGCTTACTTTGTCGAGTATGGAATAGTATAGTGACTCAAATTTTTATTCAAATTAAAGTGTGTATGAATTTTATTTTTCTGAAAAATATGCAGGGTGATGATTTTGGATTTTGGGTCACTTCGTATTATTTCTGTGGCTTTCTTTTTGTCTATAATACATGATTAAAAAATTTTCAGTGTGGAGCCTACTTTGTTGAGTATAAAATATGTCGTTTAAAATTTTTTTTTAAATTAAATTATGTGAGAATTTTATTTTCTGTAATATACAAGGTGTTTTTTAACGTGTGGGACATGTGTATAGATTATTATACTGACTCAAACTTTTATTTAAATTAAATTACGAAAGATTTTTATTTTATTTTTTGCAATATATAGTGTTTCTCAATATGTGTGTTTCCAGAAGATTAAAACGTAGTTAGGAAATTGGAATGGTATTTCTCAACGTGTGGAACCTACTTCAGCATTGAGCAGGGAACATAAAAGGAATGAAAAAAGTTCACGTAGACGTAGAAACATTTTTGTACTCCGGTAATGTGCAATTTCGTGTAGCTTTTGAAATGTTTCTTTACCTGGCAGGTGTCTATTAAGGAAACGATCCACATATAGACTCAAATGCATGTCTGCCATTTCCTGGTTTGAATACTCATTCGCTGTCACAACAAATTAACGAATTATCAAATTTTGTTATTAAGAGAGCAAATTAGACTAACTCAGTAACTTAAAAACCTTATACTATCAATTATGATAGTAAGCCTAAGTTACCTTACTTTACCTACGAAATATAGAAGATCTATAAAATTCTCACGAGTGAATGTAAAAACAAAGTACAATTTAATTCTTCCTAGTATCACAAAAATACTCAAAAATTTTTCTGCAAATAAAATACCCCAAAGTAATCTACCAAACTTCTTCCAAAATTCAGAAACCTACCAAACTTCTTCCAAAATTCAGTAACCTACCAAACTTCTTCCAAAATTCAAAAGTCTCCCAAGCTTCTTCCAAAATTTAAAAACCTACCAAGCTTCTTCCAAAATTCAAAAACCTACCAAACTTCTTCCAAAATTCAAAAATCTCCTAAACTCTAAAATTCCCCTTCTCTCACCCTACCCTAATTCCACCCATTCAACGAATCTCCCAATTTTTCACAAACATGAATCGCCCTAATTATTCCAAACGACACGCTCCCGCGTAACGACAAACGATCCTCGTTTCCCCTGTAAAGCCTACGAATTGCCCTTCTCGCCCTCTTATCCGACTATTTTTAAACAAATTACCCCATTCACGGTGCAACCTCGCACCCACACAGATCTCCATCGTTCGTCGAGTCACGGAGAGACACCCCTCGGCAAGAATTCGTTAATTGAAGGTGCTGCACGCCCTGAGGAGCGCCCCGAGAGGGGTTGGTCGAATTAGATCGGAGGTTCAGCGACGAAGGGTGGAAAGGTGTGTGCCGCTTATTAGGAGGCACCATCTGCCACCACTTATTGTACCGTGATTCGTCCCGGGGATATTGCGACTGAATGTGGAATTTAAATGCGACTATACGACGTCGCCGTTTTACGTTCCAACGGGGGCTGTTTTCCTTTTTGCACCGTGCTGGAGGGGCGCGCCGTTGAATTTTCATTAAGCAATTATTCGCAGCGCGACGGCGACGGCGAAATATGGCGTTAGCACACGACAGATGTAACGTAATAAGTTTCGCGATTCCGCACGCCGCTTGCGACCGTTTCAATGGCCCGTAAAAACGTGCTCCGGAGCCTTACTCACGGCTTTTCAGCTGCCGAGAAGTAGCTTCGAGGTCGTGAGATTATTGCTTCAGATGTGGGGTTAACGTTTCAATGATACGTTTAATAGCGGGGGATTTAGTTAACGTGAGAACAAACGGAGGTGCATTTACCGGATTTCTGTCCCTTCTGATGAACTTCGGAATTGGAATGATTTATGGAAGATAAATTGATATATGGTGTATAATTATTTCTTTGTTTTGACAAAAGTCGTCGTACACTTGGAGAATCTTAATCATTTCTGGGAAAGGGAGAAATATGAAATTCGTCATTTTGACTGGTTTGATTGTTCTATTAGTATTGATTATGGAAAATTTCTTTATTTTACAAAAGTCATCGTAAGTACTCTTGGACAAAAGCTTCTTAATAATTTCTGTAATTTAAGGGAAGAAATCTGAAATCCATCATTGTTACTATCAATATTGATTTTTATCTCACGTTTTTTTCATAGTTGAGAAAAATTGCAGAATCTGATGGAAATCCTAGTAATAATTAATGTCTATTTAATTAAAATTTAGCAATAATTAACGTTTATTTAATTAAAGTTCGTATAGTATTATAATTGAGATAGAAAGGAATTCATTTGGAATGATGTTGATTCGGAATGTATTTCTGAGGAATGTTTATGGATACAGGTGCTAATAGATTCGACTAATTATCGTTTGGTGTCATTAATCCAACATGATTTAAACGAATATTTCAATATTTAAATAACTCTAACTATTTTTTGAAATTACTAATCACCACGATTCCTGTTTAAAATACTAGAGTTTCAGGATTAACTGCAAGAGGTTTCCAATTAAAATACATAATTTCCTCAATATTCTGTATAATTTTGAATAATATTTGCCATACCAATTTTCTCAACATGTATTGTCTTTTCGCAAAAGGAAGGATTCAGCCATTCCACCAACTAATTCCTGACAAAAGATTTTCTAAGTGACGTGGTGTAAAAATACTTACTTCACTAAGGTTGCTTAACAAAAATATATTTATTTAAATTCGGCAACGCTTAAACTATTTTTAAAGTGTAGGCAACACGATGCATGTGGTAAGAATGTCCACGACAAAAAGCCTCGTGCCTTTTTCGGGGCTCCCTTAAGTAGCCCCGTTTTGCCTGGGCAAGTCCCAGGAAGTGGAGGCGCAATACTCTTGTCCTCGAGGACGAAGAAACCCGGAGATGTTTGGAAAACATCTCTCGACTCTTCGCCTCGAGGGCGAAGAGTCGCCAGGCCTAGGTACGTAGGCCCCCCGTGGCGGTCGCCACAAGATTATCAATCCAGGCAGACACTATTTCTGTAATAACTGAAGATTGCAAAATTTCTCATCCTCTCGCCTAACCTTTCAAGCTCATGTTTATTGTTTTACAGTCATTATAAGTAATTTACTCTTACCGCTACTTATATCCGACGTAACAAAAAGGTTGCAGAAGAGAACATGTCTTACATCGTGCAACAGTTATTTCCTAGCAATTTTAATCTACAGTTACGCACTTAGCGTGTTACTTAATCCCGCCGGATCGAATATTACGCTAATATCGCGCGAGTGTCAAGTATTTCTCGACGAAGATGAGATGTAATTTAGCCGGACAGTGTCGAATTTCAGGGAAACTTGAAATCGTCTCCCCGACACAAGGGGATAATCATCTCAATCCGAAGTCTCGCCCTCCGGCAACGACTAATAAACTTATCGAATCTGTCGATGGCAACTTTACACTTGCGCTGCAAGGCTTATATAACTTCGCCAGATGCCGAGGGAAACGCGATCCGACGTGGATGTAACAATTGCGTTAGCAGAACGAGAATGCAGCCTGAACGTTCTCTCTGCCAGGGACGAACACGTAGAGAAGAGGAGTTCTGTTCTCCAAGCTTGTCGAGTTCAGCGAATTTGCGATGACTGGTTGAGATTCGTACCGTGAATCTGCGATTTCATGACTGGAATTCGAACGGACAGATTTTATTTGAAATTATTCCCATCGGGTAGATGAGGTTTATCGAGAAATTTTGTCAATTTGCACCGTTCCTGCATCTCTAATCAGTTTCGAGATATTGGACTAAATGTGGCTACTATTCCTGATGTTGAGGGTAGATTTTCAACCCTTAGATGTGGATGATTGTTGGTAAAAAAATAGGGGTCGAATATTTTTTTGGGATCTATGGTATACCAAAGTTTCGTCGAAATCGGTGATTATCATTTCCGGATGAATAGAAGTGTTGAAAGTTCAGTTGAATGTTGAAAAGTTTTCGCGTGTTAACTAAGCTTCAGCAATTATTAGATCGTGTAATGTCCAATGAATTTCTAATCGTTCACAAATTGATCGCTTAAGTGAATGTTGAAAACTTCCGAGTAATTTCCTGTTAACTCAAACTTCACACAATTCTCGTTAACTTACTGCTGACGAATCCAAAGCTTCCCATTAACTCTCCAATCGAGTCGAACATTTTCAATCCGAGATTTCACATTGCACGACCTAATCCCACCCTTCGAACCCTCATTTCAAAAAGCCACGTATCTCAACAACCGGAAATCCTTCAAAGCAAAGTGTCATCAGTCCTGAAGCTGCAAGAATGACTCCATTAATTCACGGTACGATCTTCGGTTTTCACGGAAGCATCAATCACCAGTTCCAACCCCTCGAGCTCCCCTATATTCCACTCGAGGCGATTTCGCGTTTCCCGTTGGCGGAATCAGCATCGACAACGCCGTGATAATCAATCAACCGTCAATATCTCCAGCGAGAGAGAGAGAGAGAGAGAGAGAAACTAGGAACGTAGATTGGTAAAAAGAGGCGGTGACGTTTTTTCGCCGTGAACCTCGAGAACGAATCGGTCAATTAACGGAGGGGCGAAAGAAAGGGAGATCGATAGATCGGCGTAGCGCACGGGGACATGCTTTAGGCCGGTGTTAACGAGGCGGTCGACGTAGTAGAGTCCTCCGGCCGCGTTATTAAGCCAGAATGTCGAGTATCGATTGGACGTTCGAGAGGGTGGCAGGGGAGAGCAGCAACTCACGCATGGATCAGCCTCACGGTTTCGCTCGATCCGCGAATTCTCGTGGCGTGCCTTCGACATGTGGAGCGTGAAGATGCCAGCGGCGTCACGCAAACATGCCGTCTGTCGACTGAAATTAGACGGTCAGACCGCCACAGTCTATACTCAGTATGCTTGCCTCGTGGGTATTTAACGAGTTTCTTGCGGTAATAGTTTAATAAAGTTTGTCACGCTTAACTCTCTCTCTCCTACTCTCTATCGGTTGATCCTTACTTCGTCGTATGTGTACGGTTTGCTCATAGGAGAAGCTACTTACTTTTGACTCGAGCGCGCGAACACTTGGGCTCGGGCCTCCTATGTTGAGTGCCCACGAGAGGCTGACAGCGTGGGACAGTATGGTAATTCGTTGGCATGAGACCTATGGATGTCCTGTTATGGAGTGGAACGTGAAAATTCCGTTCTGAGAGATTTCACTGGGATGAGTGTGGTTGTGTAGGTGAATTTTGTGGGTCAGTGGTACGGTGTTAACATGCTCGGAATGAATCGGGAGGTAACGGATCTTGTATTATTGTTCTGCGGTTGTTAACACGTTGTTGTTCCTGCGGTGCAGTTGAAACTGTAGAAATTTAGTTTTTTAAGGGAGGAGAAAGTTTGTTTGGTGATTAATGTGATATCTACTTTGCATTGATTGTATTCGTGAACTGTAAAACACAGCAGAATGTAGTATCTTGATGACATATAAATGAAATCATGAATCAAAAGTTGTAGCTCTGTAAATTTATCATTGGAACGACGATGTTGGGAAGAGATCACTTTTACAATTGTAAATTCTCAGCTTTAAATTCTAGTGCTCAACTTCCAATTATCAACTTTAGATTCCAATGCTTAACCTCCAATTATCAACTTTAAATTCCAATGCTCAACCTCCAATGATCAACTTTAAATTCTAATATTCAGCTTTCAATTATCAACTTTCAATTCTAATGCTCAAGTTCCACTTATCAACTTTAAATTCCAGTGCTCAGCTTACAATTATCAACTTCAATCTCCTGTGCCCAACTTTCAATTATCAACTTTCAATTCCAGTACTCAACCTTCAATTATCAACTTTAAATTCCCCTTATCTTCAGATCCATCCATTAAATGGTTTGAGGCCTTGAAACGATGCAAACAAAAATTCAGAATCCTAAATTCTCAAAGTGTCATAAAAATTCACCAGCCTAACTTATCCTATGCAGATATTTTGCGATTTTTGTTACCATTTTAGAAATGTATTCTTTCTAAAATTAGATTCGCTAGAGAGATGAAAATGCGAGATGTAGTAATATCAAACACATTCCACTCTAATGCAAAAAATTGACCCTTAAATTTACAGGAATAGGACTTTGTAAGAGAACGAAAGTAATATCCATCATCTAGTCAGATTTATGGAAATATTCCAATATGTGGTAAAGGTCGTTGATGCAAATGAAACATCTGGAATTCGTTTAAATAGAATAACACGAAGTAGAACGGTGTAAAGTATAATTTACTACAGAAAGAAGGTTCCGAGAGTACTTCAGAAAGTTTCATACCGTACCTTCGTTTCATAGAAACGGTATCATTTTACATGTAGATTGTACAAAGACTGGATATAGTATGAATCTACCTTGCTCGCGAAATAGATTCAGGCAAGAAAATGTATGCAACTATTTATGAGAGTGCTTTAAAGATAAGAAGATTTAGAAACGTTCTACGTTCAGGATACATACAGAAGACACCGGTAATACAGAATAATATATCGTGAATCGTAATGTGAGGCCAAATAATTTCAACTTGGTAGCAAGAACTTGAAGAATTTTTAACGAAAAACAGGCACATTGGCATGTCGGCACATTGGCATTGGCGAGGCACATCGATGTTTTCATACCGAAAAGAGTGATAAATCATTCTGTATATAGACTGTGAGTAAGCAAAAATGCTGCAGGTCTGTTTTAAGTTGCCATAGATAGATCAAAGGCTGATACTATCTGTTGAAGAAAATATTCCCCAGTTATTCGCGAATGTTTACCAGAGGCACGAAGTTTCTGTATATCGCGAGAAGAAATCAAGGAGGAGTTTTCTGTTCAAGAAACCCGCTTAGAATATCAGCTTTAACGGTTCAAAAGGGAAACGTTTATGAGCACATGTTATCACGTTTACATTTTTCATCGTAGCCGTAAAATATATTCTTCCTGTAAAACTGTTCGGTGTAGATACCCCTTTTACTTACACGAAACATCGACAGGAAATTTGAAAATAGTTTCTTGCATGTGGTATAAAACGGTTCGAAATATGCGCAACCTAGTCGAGCCTGATTAATTTATGCAAATTAGCCGCATTTATCTGGGATCAATCGAGCCGCGCGCACTGCTTGTACTTAATATTGGATGACAGGGGTGATAAAATTATGGCGAGCAATAGAGGCAAGATTTTGTATTCATTCTTTACACGGCTATACTGGAAACATTCAGAGACTTTTAATGAAACACAGCAAAAATTGCAACCTATAATTTTCCTGTTATAATTAATGATACATATGTTCAATATTAATTCTATTAATTTTTCGCTCTTCGTTGAAACCAGAGAAGTCTTTATAAGAAGAAACTTGGTAACGCTGTTATATACAAGGTGGGCCACGTAAAACAGGCCAATTAATTATCTTTAACTATGGTAGTACCAGAAAATTTTTATACGTAATTTAAATGGTTTTAAAGGGTGAATAAAGGGGAAGAAAAATTTTTTTGATGAAAGAAACGGCAACAAATTTAGAAGAAATAATAAAATAGTAGTAATTTGTAATATTTAAATAAATAAATTTGCCTAAAAGCTTTCCACAGATAAATAGAAAGTAGGTGTACCAAATGAACGCCTTCACTAATGCAGATCATTGTTCCTGTCTTTTCTAGAATTACAATGCAGAAACATGCACGATTTCATTTAGAAACATGATGATGACTATGTCCACTGTGTCTAATATGAAACTGTTCGTTCCTTTATATTCCTTTATGTCATTTCAACATTCCTTTATATCATTCCAACATTCCTTTATATTCCTTCATATCATTCCAGCATTCCTTTATATTCCTTCATATCATTCCAGCATTCCTGTATATTGATTTTTGTCATTCCAACATTCCTTTATGTTCCTCCATATCATTCCAACATTCCTTTATATCATTGCAACATTCCTTTATAACATTCCAGCATTCCTTTGTATTGCTTTTTGTCATTCCAACATTCCTTTATATTCCTTCATATCATTCCAGCATTCCTTTATATTCCTTCATATCATTCCAGCATTACTTTATATTCCTTCATATCATTCCAGCATTCCTTTACATCACTGATAGTTTCTACGATAAAATTTGTAATCCTATATAATTAATTCTAACTTTAGACTCCATTGTTCATAAAAATGATTAACAGCGACATAAAATTATGGTAAACCGTAATTTGTATATAAGTAAGAAAAAACCCATATTTATGAAACAAGTACATAAGTATATGCTTAAGATTCTTCGTCATGATCAAGTTTCAACGGTGGTTGATGATCGGTATAGCAGGTGTACTCCGTGTCGTTAGACTTGCCCCGGAAACCGGAAGTTCTGATCCACTCGGTTCACGTTCCGTCGTCGTTCCGCGAGAATAACTGCGAGCTGTTTTGTCGAGTTGCTCGCTCGCGACGATTGAAACCGATATCCACGTGAAATATTATAGAATAATATTCCACGACGACTCCGGTATACATCGAGACACTGAGATCGACGATAAAATGGAAACGTCTTCGCTCACGTTTGGAGTGCTTTCTATTTTTTTAAAGTCTCGACGCGCCGGTATTCCGCGACTCAACCGGGGATTTCGTTGAGCTTTCATATTGCGATATCGCGTACTATCAACTGGTATCCAAAGCACGGATACTTAACTTGCCGTAGATGTTTTAATTTGTCTGGTGGATCGAATGTTTCGTCTGTGTCGAATTTTTATTTTATTTTTCTGAAATTCTTTTGAAACTTTTTTTTTTTTATCATTTCACAAAGTTTCTTTATTCTTTTGTTCGATATTATTATGCTTTTATATAATTATTTTTGTATTTTTCTGAATTTCCTATGAAACTTAATTTTCTCTCCGTTTTATAATAGCATTTATGCTACTTTACAAGGTTTCTTTATTTTCTTTATTTATTTCTTCAATGTTATTATTCTTTTAAGTCACTATTTTTTTATTACTGTATATCGCAAAGATTAACAACACGATTTTTGCAAAATTGGTCGATTTTCACTCGTATCGCAAAGATAAATTAAACTTCGTATACTTTGTTGTTAAATTGATCTGCGTATTTAGCAGGTATAAATAATAATTAGATTGTAATGAAAAAACACATCTCGACAGGCGCGAAAGTTATACTTCTACTCGATTAAATCACGGCCGGCGCTGTGTTATTATTTTGCAGTAAATATTAGCTTTCAATATCGAGACGCGTCACACGTATTTGTATTCAGCGAGCTTCAAATTCCGGCAGAAATTTTCCCTTCAATCATTTTTTGTCAAATACGGCTAGCCAAGTAATCCAAAACTTCTTTATTTTTTTCAGAATATTATTACAAAGGAAGTTACTTAAACATTTCTCAATATTCTGCAAAAATAGAAAATAAAAAT
>NW_017100440.1:146490-159563 GCF_001263275.1 Habropoda laboriosa | reverse complement strand
CAAATTAAGAAACAATTCTCTAAAATTCAAACTAATATTCGGTTGAAAATTATTCCAAATCCCTGAAATCCTAAAGTTGTCCTACGTAATTTTACTAAATTAAATCGTTGCGTTAAAATTACTATACCCATTCTAAATCAGATGCAAAAAAACCTTTCTTACAAAATACAAACCTGATAAATTTTCTGGTTCAAATTAGACGAGCGTTCTGCACAGATTTCAGAATAAATAAATTTAATTTAAATGAAATTAAGCGATTGCGTTAAAATTACCGTTCACTCTTAATCACAGTTAAACGATGCAAAAAGCTTTTCTAAATTTAAAGTAACACTTAATCCATTTTCTGCTTCAAAGAGATGTCCGTTTTGCACAAATTTCAAACTAAACAGCTTTAATTTAAATAATTAAAAGAAGAAACGTTCATTATCATGTCTCAACTTTATTAATCATTGAAAGGGTTAAAGTTCACGGAACAATTACATTGTATCAGTGAGGAAGTATTGAGAGGTGTTGAGAAATGCTGATCGAGCTGTTCGTTCAATTCTCGGGCTTTCAAACGAAGCACACTTCTCGCCATAAAACGTTTAATTCGCCCAGGAAGCAAACTGCTTCAGTCACGATCTCCGGTTTTTCGACGTTCATTCGAGAGCTAGACCCGTAGTTCAGTGAAAGCGATCATCCTTTTCGTGGCCAGTTCAGCGCCATAATCCCGCGCGATATCGATGACGAGCCAAACCTGACCCATACTTTTGTGTCATGATTGTTTACCACTTATCGACCCCGTAGAAATTCTGTTCGACGCTTTCCATTCGATCTTCTCAGCCTTTCCAGTCTCTCGGATTGGTATATTTAAAATATTATGCGTTCGATAGAGTTTGCTCTGCAGCTTTCGATAAAATTCGATCATTGTTTTAAAAAAAAAAATTGAAATATTCTTTATTTTTTGAGAAATAGTTTGAAGAAGTTTGAAGTAATTTTTTCCATTCTCTCAGGTTTGCACAATTAAGTATTATGTTTAGGATAGAGTTCGTTGCCTTTTTTCGATAAAATTCGATCATTGTTTAAAAAAAAAAAAAAATGGAAATGATCTCTATTTTTCGGGAAATAGTTTGAAGAAGTTTGAAGTAATTTTTTCCATTCTCTCAGAATTACATAATTGACTATTAAGTACAGGAAAGATTTCAGTGATTTTTTGGCAAAATTCGATCCTTGATTTTAAAGAAATAGAAATATTTTCCATTCTTCGGAAAATAATTTGAAGAAGTTTGAAGTTTCAAGTGATTTTTTCCATTCTCTCCGATTTACATAATTAATTATCAAGTATACGAAAGAGTTCGCTACTTTTTCTGACAGAATTTGATTTTCATTTTTAGAAAAATTTAAATATTCTCTATTTCTTGGAAAGTACACAATGTCAACGCTACAAGCGACCTAAAAATCGGGAAGATAACTCCGTTTAAAGTCATTTCACACACTACAAACCCAAAAATAAGAAACTCTCCTTCATGCTTAACGAATAGTATTACACATCCTGGAAAAGAAAAGAACGAGCTTGTACCTTCGCAGTTTCTTCTTTCCAAGCATGAAACGATGGAACGGGAATCAGGTTCTATCAAGGAAAAGAATTTTGTTGGTCTGCTGCTTGGAGAACGTTCTTGGTCGGCCACTTCCTGTTTTAATGGCCACTTTCGGCTTATAAAAATCGTTACCGCGCCAGAGTTAGGGCATTAGGAGAAATTAAAGGCTTCAGGAGCTGCGTTTAAATTGCAGGGAGAGAAAAGGGAGAATGTTGCGAGCGGTCGTGGACTGTGAATTAAAAGTACGAGGAATTTAGTGCGAACGCGTCGCGTAAATGAGTGGAGAACGGTGGGGATTTCGTTTGAAGTTACGCTGTTGGTCTTAGCGATCTATTGTATCGCTCTACGCCGGTCTGTCTTTGTTAATGGAAGAAGTAATTTTGGATTTTTTGCAATTTTACAGGTACGTATGTTCACGTGGGATGTTTGAACGTGTTGGAAGTAGGCTTGTTCTGGAGTTCGTAAGTAGTGAACAATTTTTTCTCTGACATTCTTTCAAGTAAAATGATATTTAAATAAGTAGACTTTTGTCTGTGGAAAATTCTCAATTAAATGTGCAGCGATTCGTGAAGTTATGCTGGATGATAATGTAATCACCAGAATTAAATTTCGATTAAAATTATTCGTATGAAAAGTATTCGTAAAATTTCAAATACCAAAAATGAAATTTTCAGGAGAAGCGAAAATCTCTGCTGTTGTACTTAACTATCACGCAATTATTATTTAAGAATGAGAGTATTTTGAGCATATATTGATACGAAATAATTTTTAAGATAATAAATTTCTAAATTACAGTTTTTGAAAATTTTGCGCTTGCAACATTATCAATTATAATTGGCCAGTTTTCTTGGAAATACTCACTGCTTATGTATCTTCAAATTATACAACATATCTTCAGATGATTTCTTCCTTTCTACAACTGCCCTCGTTACATTTGTTACACTTTCCTCATTGCACAATCGCGTAATCGTTATTTTCGGTTGAAATGTAGCAGCAGAAAAAGCCAATTACTTAATCACGTTTACTTTGGTAGTTTCGTAACAAGCATGCAGCATAAGGTTGACGATTACCATCGATTACACGACCTTGCTCGTCTTGTATATTTTTAAGTAGGACACGGTCAGCACCTTTTACCCTTTACAGCAAAAAGCAACTTAAAAAGTTGGAAACCAGATCATTGTACAAGGTTACAATTAATATGCTAATTGACACTGATATTAATCTCTATAGGATCGAGGTGTCTAATTTTTTTTTCATATTTTGAACAGTAATTGAAAAATCCAAAATTCTTTCTATGAATTTAAAGATTTTTTGGGAAACAAGGAAAATATATTTAAATAATTTTGTGACACAAGTAAATAGTAGGAGTCCATCAGAATCTACGAGCTATTTTTCCAGAAACCTCCATTTATATAGAATTTATTTAATCTGGAATACAACCCAATAAATAAATTTTCAAACATTTCTGAGTATTTTTTTAAATTTGTCCTGAAAACCAGCAAAATGACTATCTACGTAGATAAGAGTTAACGAGGTATTCTAATCTAAAGTGTCACTTTTAGGTCTTTCTTGAGATTTTTATCCAAAGAAACCATGAAACATTTTACCACCGATTTTTATTCACGTTTCACGAATATTCACCATTGTTTCAAAGTGGAAATAATCAGAATTGACAGAATTACGAACCACAAGCTACTTCAAATCTCTGCGAAACATCGTTTCAATATTTCCAACGCTATTCTCCCCCGCATTGTGCCGCACTATCGTCTAAATAACGTCTAAAAGCAGTCGACAGCGGGTCCTCAATAATGGAGGAACAAAAAGAAAATCGTTTCCACGTACTCCGCCAACAATTATCGGCCGTCGCGGCGGTTTATCTGATCGAAGAAACGTCTGAAGTTCGTAATTAATACGAGAAAAGGGAATTACCACGGGACCGTGATTGGTTTCCTGGCACTAAACAATCCCCTACCCCTCGAACAGCTCGCCTCCTCTGCCAACTCTCGCTCTCTCTTCCTGGTCCATGCCGGTCTCACCCCCTTTTTTTGTCACTGCGAAGTGGATCCCGTGGGTAAATTGCATCCCGATCGACCCAGTTTTTATTTCAATTTGTCGTGAATTTATGTGCGAATTATCGGCAAGCCGGGAGGAAAACGGTGGAGGCAACAGGGCGGAGGAGAAAGAAGCCGAGGGCGAAGAAGAAACTGGCTGGCTGGCTACGATTTACTCGCGTCGTTTCTCCACTCTCTCGTTAACTGCGATTCAATTTGCATTTCATCGAATAAATCCGGCCTACTCTCGGCCAGTCACACACGACGGCCTCTTTCCACGTTCGAAATTTCTTCGCCTCTTTCTCCGATTGGAAATCCGAACGGAGAGATTCCAGGGGTGAAAATTGCTGGAAGATATTGCTTGATGAATGAATTTTTCCGCGAGCTGAGATTGTTTCAATTTTAATTCCTCGAGGTAGAGGAAATAGTATTTTTGTAATACAGTACTTTTTGCGACAAGAGTTTGTGATCTTGATGGTAACGAAAGGAACCTTACTCGCGACCGTGTCAAACCGCGTCAAACAAAGGAACCGAACGTTTTCTATTTCGTTGGAGGAAACAATATTGCAATTTTTGGGGGCTGAAAAGGTTAATTTTCAAAATAGTGGTTTAAACAAACCAAATTTGCCTCCCAATAAAAAATCCGCAAACGTAAATAATTTTCAAAAGTTTACTATTCAAATACTATATTAAAAATTAATGATTGCACCGTTGTTTTCTCACATTTCTCACTCGAAAAAGGAAATCAACTTCTGCAAACGCACTAATGAGTAATTTCAGCTAAACTTCTCTTTTCGCCGTTAACAAGCTGCAAAACGATAAGAATATCTCCGGGTTGCGTCGCGAACTTGGAAAAAATCTCTCGCATACAACTTCCCAAACGATCAACGCGTCCCATCAGCGCAAGCAAGAAGGCTCGTTGGTGCTTCATGACTTACAGTATCGCTTCTTATTACCCCCTCGGTCCGTTCCGAAAGTTCCTCTTCAGATTCGTATCGCGAGCTGGGCGAGTCTGACAGTCCGGAAGATGATTGCTTCTGCCAGCTCAGCCGAAAAGGACGACCTGCAGCAGCGTGGCAAAAAGACTGGCAGGTATCTTCCGCTCGAGCGACGGATCGAAACGCGATCCTGAAGCTGCGCGGCGGCCGAAGATGCGTGGGGCTCTTCTTCGAGCAAGCGCGATTTTCGAGGGATTTCGCTTTGATTTTATCGCAACCCTTCGACTAGCGGTGGTATAGCTATAGTTTGGGGGGGACTCGTGGCACGTTATCGATATCGATGGAACGAATCTCGAACCGCACAGGTTATACCATCGTCTCTCTCCTTCTCGTCCCTTCTATTCCGCCCTTCCATCGTTGCTCGACTTAAAATTGCTATTGGATCCGCCTTGGCTCTCTTTGATACACGCCCGATCGAGCATCAGATCTCGCTAATTATTTCCGTGCGTTTATCGAATTCCCCGGGGAATTATTAAATTCACGTTTATCCGACATTTTTTTCTTCTTTTGTTGCTGGGTCTGTTGAGTCTGCAGACTTACGAGGGAATGTTTCTAAGTGTTACTCAGCAACTTTGGTGAAATTTGTCTGTGATGTAGTTTTTTAACAAATATTTGACGCGTACTTCTTTTGAATGGTGGGAATTTATGTCGGGGGGGCGAAAAGAGCCCTCGAAGTCGCGGTGAATACAGCCCTGAGGGTTGAGAGGTTGAAACTTATTTGGTTCGATATCTTGGAAACTATTGGAGATAGAGGAATGGTTTGAATGTGAAGATTGTGTATTTTTTAGTGATGAATTCATCTATCTAATCGGTTTTTGGAAAAATCCATCTGTTGTCATTTTTGTGACCGAATTATTTTGGGGTGCTGGGACATATTTGGTCCAATATCTTGGAAACTATTAGAGATAGAGGAATGGTTTAAATGTTCAGATTGTGTGTTTTTCTGTGACTCAATTGGTTTTTCGAAAAATACATTTGTTTAAATGATGTGTTAAAAATTCGTACCTTTTTGGAAATTTTTCATGCAAGATGTTAATCCATTTTCGTATAAATTTGTGTAAAGATACAAATATTGTTAGTGTGTGAAGTAGTGTGATGTCTAAATCTGCTAACCTTTTTCTTTTGTTATTTTAGCGTGACTAAGGTGTGTCAATTTCAAAAATCAGTATTATTTGATACTTTTTAAGTCTCTTAATTCGTAATTGATTTACGGAATGTGCATTCCAATTTAGGATTCCATATACTAATATACTATTGTGTTTTGCCTAAAGCTGAATGGAAGTTTGTTAAAAAAAACAGAGCAGGTACAAAAGCGTATTTCCAATTTCAAAGGGATATCATTTTAATAATTTTCAATAGTTTCCCCGGCAAACTTCGTAAATATCGAAACTGTTTTCGTTTCAATTTATTTGATCACTGTGCCATTGTTGTTATCTTATTCGTCGCTTTTAATGTAAAATAAAATTGGGCGACTGTAACATATGCAGACGGCACAAGTTAAATTATTTTTTATTTATTAACATTTTCATTTGTCAAAAAAAAAGAAAATTGGCAAAAATACCTGTCTTTTAATGTCTTTAATTTCTGCAAATGAGACACAAAGATTTTCTACACTTCTGAAATATCCGCTTCTATTTCTACAGCTTACGATATTACCAAAACTTTCATTTCCATTCTAGAGCCAGCCATCGCGGCAGAAATTTGTAACAAAATCAACGTGTCCAAGCAGAATTAACTTGTTAGAGTGACGAGCGGGACTGCATACCATAACCGTGGACGAAATCCCCAAACGATTCACATCGATCATCCCCTATTCCTTTCAAATCTACTTTCCACGCAAACGATTCGCTCTCGTGCCGATTGTTGGCCATATTTCGATTCTAATCCGCGTTTGCGGCGCGACACACGGCAGCGACCCGCTATAAAAAGCGCATCGATGCACCGCCGGCGAGCGCGTTTGTCCGCGCGATCGTGCATTTACATTCCGGGACAATAAATGTTGCCGTTGGGACGTAACGATGTTACGTTTCATTGACGATCTCGTTCCATGGATGACGAGCCATTTCTTGGCCGGCTTTTTCCACCGTTGTTTTCGATCGCGTGAAACAAGTTTGCCCAAGCGAGAAAATCCGCTCGAATCGGGTCGTTTTTGCCGAATGCAGTCCCAATCGACGAACGGAGAAAGGAAAGGAGAGAAAGCGGGAAAGAGAGAGAGAGAGAGAGAAAAAGGTGTGTTGTTCTTTTCTGGAATACGATGGAACGCGATTCGTTGCGTTACAGACGCGATACCATGTAATATTCATGATCGAAGGAAAATTGTTGGAAGTGTCTGAAACGGCTGAAGGCTTACGGCTATTCAAATAAATTCATTGCTCGGTAAGACGTTTAATATTGATGAGTTTCGAGCCGTTGTATCGGATGGTGTTTCTCAAGGGTTGATCGGAAGTTTCAGTATGGATTTGAAATGTACGGGGCGAGAGGGTAAGTGTGTGGGAATGTATGCACGGAGATGTTCTACGCTTTTGTCTTTGTTCTGCAATTTTTACTGATTTTTTTTATGGAGATAACTTTCTGAGTTGTGGTACGATTTATTGGACACATTGTGTATTCCTTGTCTACTCCTTTAACATTCCACGTTGACAATCGTTCCCTCATTCATATTTTTCAACCTTCGTTAAGATTCACTAGATACATTTTACATTCCTTTAATTTTGACAATATTTCCTTGTCTACTAATTTCTTCAACTTTCTTTCAACATTCCACATTGACAATTATTCCCTTGTTCATCTTGTTCAACCTTCATTACGATTTACCAAACATTGTGTATTCCTTCAATTTTTGTAATCATTTCTTATCTCCTAGTTTCTTCAACTTTTTCTCAACATTCCACATTGACAATCATTCCCTCATTCATATTTTTTTCAACCTTCGTTACGATTTATATTTCTTCAACTTTTACAATCATTCCCTGTCCATTCATTTCTTCAACTCTCTTTTAACATTTCACATTGACAATCATTCCATCATTCCTATTATTCACCCTTGCAATACCTTATTAACCCATTGTGAATGCATTCTTTTTAGAAGAATAACGCATATGAAGTGACTATTTTATCACTTTCAGAACTAACTAATCATTTCAATCACTGCCTTCATTCTCAATACTTTCATCACGTCACAAGTTATCATCATTTTCATTATCAACAATTGAAAATTCCTGTATTTTCCTCAGGCCAATATTTCGAAATTCAAAGCGAATTCCTCACCAATGCAATTATACCTAGTAATTTACTTAACATACCCGAGTCTAACTCATAACTGACTCACAAAGCTTTTCCTGCAGCTTACGAGTCACACTCGTGATTCCACACACCTACAACGAAATCACAGATATCCATTCAATTATTCCCTCAATATCGCCTGCGCGAATCAATCCTCCGGAAACGAGCAAGTTGTTTAAACTGCGAATAACGTTCCTCAGGACCGATTAACCGCTCAAAGAGTCGATGAAAAGCGAATCGTTACCGTGGAAACGACGCCAGGAGGCAGCGTCCGAGCCAGAAATTTGATGGCGAATTATACAAGCCGAGGAAAAGAATCGGCGGCCGCCGGCAGTGATAGTGAATTCGCGTTTTATCGTGCAATTGGCACGATCGTGTGGCAAGCGGCTCAGAATGACAGGTCGGTTTTGCCCGGCAGAAAAATGGCGGGGCAATTTTTCTCCGCGGGCGGACTACACTGGCCCGCGTCGTGTTAGCAGCGTGTCGAACATTTGCAAACATGTCGATTCGACGTTATACTTGGCTCCTCGCTTTTTTCTTTTTTTTTTTCTCCTCCCCTTCTACCATCCCTCGAGTTATGAATTTTTCCGCGAGCTTCGACGAAAATCATTCCACCTCCTGCCCCCCCGCCCCCCCCCCCCCAGCCACAGCCGGCTGAAATGAAACTGGAAACGTTTCTACACGTCCGCGAAGAAACACCGTTTTCCGTCTCGCGAAGAACGAACGGCGAAGCCCTCGCGAACGTGACTCGGTCGCTGCTTTCAAGATTTCGAATTTTTATGCGTCGTTCCCTTTATTGGATCAGTTTGCTCGTTTACGGAACGGAGGAAAGTTGGAAATTGGGATTGGAAGTCGACGAGTTGGCCTTTCCTTCTTGATTATTGATTTGCCGGGATTTCAAGGGGTGGGTTTTGGTTAATTCAGCCGGGCGAGTTTGACTTTTCGAAATTCTCCGGGGGTTTTATGTGCGAAAGGAAAGGTTCGCGAGAAGTGTGTACAAGAATTGGGAAGTTATCGAGTTCTTACTCCTTTTTTTTTTAGTAATTGTTAGACAGAGATTAAGCATAATTATTACTGTTTTAATTTTTAATTAAGAAATCATTTGGAACAAGTTGTTTGTTCGTGTAATTTAAATTTGAAAAAAGGCCTCATTATTATTGACTATCGGTAATTTTTTTTTGTATGATCATGATCGATATTAGTTATTAGTAACAAAAAGGAAATTTTAATTATTTACTTAAATTAGTTATTCGTAACGAAAAATATTTAAGTCGAAAAAATAATTGTTATACTTGCAATAACTCTTTTTTATTAAGATTACAGTAGTTATGGTCTTTATTTTTAAAAGAAGAAATTGAAGTGCTCGGTATAGTGAAAAGCTAATTTCTGCTACTTACTCGCATGTTAAGTTTATACTTGAATTTTGAACTCACATTTTTAATAAATATTTCTATGTAAATTTGAAATTAAACGAATGTAAATTATCGTATAAATTTAACTATCCTTCTCAGCTAAGAATCATTTTATCATTAAAGAAGAGACAAAAGCTTGTTCCCTTTTGTTTCAACGTGTACTATATCTCAGGTTCCCTCCAATTTTCCGTATCAAACTGATCAATATTTATCGGAATTTTATAGCATAATCTCTGTTCAATATTTTCTAACGGATAGCTATGAATCCATAGGTACTCTATTGCATTTCAATACAAATTTCCATAATATCACGTGCTTTGATGGTCCATCCGTTTAGAATGGAAAAAAGTCATTATGATTCGACTCGCTTATCTCGCATTAATTCCCCAATATAAATTCTTCATTTCACATGGTAGTACACGCGAAAAACTGGCCAGTTCGTGTAATTCTGAAGCTCGTTTGGAAATTTCTCGTTTGATTTCTGTACGGCAAATGACGAGGGTGGCCAAATCGAAGCCTTTAAACGCAATTCCTTTTTTTACGACGCGCATCGACGAGCCGTTTCTGTTTCTCGTCGACGCTGAATCACGTGTTCCTACGCTTTTATAGGGCTCGTAAACGCGAGGAATAGCCTGTCAATTAATTGCTCGAGTGTTTTGACGAGCACGTAAATGTCCAATAAGCTACGCGCGATTTATTAATTCGTCTGTGACATGCTGGATTAAAAAGTCGTTTTAACGAGATACAAGGTACAAGTTTGGGAATTTTTTTCGTAGGTAAATACTAGATGAAAGTGTTCAATATTTTCGGAGGATATAAACGTATCTTTCAGCTTTATTCTTCAATTTTTAAAAGGTAAATCTGTTACAAAATGGAGGAGTTATGGCGAAATATCTTCTGCTAGAACGTCGATTACTGTCCACCATCTTTGTTAAGGATTGGAACGTCCGAAATAAAAAATTTTTATGAATTTACAAATGCGAATGTACTATCTACAATATAACCCGAGATTTTTTCGATATCTCAATTATTCAACTTTTTACAAACGTTTAAAGTTGAGTTTTTTGGTACAGAGAGATTTTTTCTCTTCAAACTGTCACCATTTCTACAATAGTTACAATTTTTGAAAAATCTTAAGCCACGTTGTAGAGAATACATTCGGATTTATGAATTAGAAAGAATTTTTTACTTCGGACGTTCCAATCTCTGCTAACGATGGCGTCCAGTAATCGACGTCCTAGCAGAAGAACTTTCACAATAACTCCTCCATTTTGGAACATTTCCACTTTAAAAAAATTGCAGAACAAACCCGAAAGTTACATTTATATCCCCTCCAAAAATTAGAATTTTTTATTAAATAATTATCCCAAAAAAAATTCGCAAAGTTTACCTATTTTTAGACGCCTCAGGGTGGCTTACTCCCTTAAAACTTTCCCCGAATTTAGAATAATTCCAAATATTTCATTTGGCATCGCAATTTCTGAATTTTCGTACCGTTCTCCTGTTCCTTGTTTCCTTGCAACGTGGAAATAAGCTGTTTTCCTCGAGACAGCCAATGATTAGGAACTTTCTTGTCTGCAGCAACATCGGTGTTGTATTTTCGTCGCGAGTAAGAGCGTTCTTGGAAATAAAACGAATTAAGTTTCGCGACGACGAGAAAGAACAACGTCGGGAAAAGGGGGGAGAAATCGCCAATGCAAATTTTACCCTTGAGGCGGCCAGCTATATACGTTCCTATATTCCAGCAGGGTCATCCGTCTTTTCTCCTCCTGTAGTTCTTCCTTTTTCTAATTTCGATGGACGAACGTCGCTGCGGAGAATTTCCTCGATCTCGCGGCGTTCTCGACGTTGACGGACGATCCCGGCCACGATACAAGACGAATGCCCTCGTCAACTTTTAATATGGATCGGTATCATTTGCCCTTGTTGTGTTTTCTTCCTCTCGGTGTCACGTCAAACTTAATTGGTCCCGTTATCTGTGGCTCTCGAGATGAAACTGCGGTTGCTGTATCGTTTGTACATTTTATTTTCATTTACATTAACTGCTATGTGAATAATTTTTAATTCCAGCAAATAGTAATTGTTTATTTTTTTTGTTAAAATTTAGTGTGATTAAGGTGGGTTTATGTAGAAGTTTAATTTTTCGTTCGGATAGTGTTTTTATTTATTGTTTGGAGGTTTGGGAAATTTTTAAAATTATATTTTAATTTATATTAGACATTCCTTTTTATTTTCTTATTTTCTCTATTTTTATTGATATTCGCAATTTTATTAGAGTTTCCGTTGACTGCAATAACTTTCAATTCGTTCTATTAGTAATTGTTTAATTTATAAAGGTGGGTTTATGTGGAAGTTTAATTTTTCGATTGGATAGTATTTTTATTTATGATTTTGAGGTTCGGAAAATTTAAAAAATGATATTTTATTTGTGGTATTTCAATTTATGTTAGATCATCTTTTTCAGTATTAATATTCGAAATTGAAATCTTTTTCTCTTATAATAATCCGGTTACAATTTGTAAAAGAAGTGTGGCTCCAGCTTAGTCTTGGAGATTAAAAATGATAAAACTATTATATTTTTGATCCTTTTGAAAGGTGAGCTTATACCATTGCCTTTGAATCATATTTTTCATTTGAATAGAATAGCTTCCTTTGAAACACGCTAGAAACGTAATTTTGATCTTCGCTCAAATCCCCATTTTATAGTATTCTGGGAAATATTGTACACAGATCCACTTGTTTTAATTAACAAAGGGTTTAAATTGTTGGAAGGACTCTTGAAAATTCACCCACCGAAATAATCTCTTTATAGATAATCCTTCCCCGTTCCCCGATGTACCTTAGATCCGATGTATAATACCTTAGGTAAAGGTTGTTCCCTTTTAAACGTAACATTCTACCGTTTAATACTTTCCAAATCGAAGAGAAAATTTCTTTCTCTGAAATCAGAGAAATTTGATACTTCGTTTAATATACCTGTTACAGAAATTTTTATACTTGATTCCATTCTGTTGACTTTAAAAAAGAAGCAATTTTTTATATTTCGATGTTTCAGTCATCAACTTTCAATTATATTCCACATTCCTCTTCAGTCGTGTAATTTTACTTCTACATAAATTTTTATACTTTACTTCTTTTTGTTGAGTTCAAACAAAAAACAACTTTGCAAGGTTATCGAACTAATTTTCAATTCTTACATTTCGATGTTCCAGTCATCACTTTCAATTATATTCCACATTCCTCTTCAATCGTGTAATTTCATTCCTATATTAATTTTCATCTTTATTCCTTTCTATTGACTTCAAACAAGGAACAACCTATTCTTTCTGTTGAGTTCAAACAAAAAACAACTTTGGAAGGTTATCAAACTAACTTCCAATTCTTACATTTCGATGTTTCAGTCATCAATTTTCAATTATATTCCACATTCCTCTTCTATGATTTAATTTCATTCCTATATTAATTTTCATCTTTATTCCTTTCTATTGACTTCAAACAAGGAACAACCTATTCTTTCTGTTGAGTTCAAACGAAAAACGACTTTGGAACGATATCAAACTGATTTTCAATTCTTACATTTCGATGTTGCAGTCATCAATTTTCAATTAAATCCCACATCCCCCTTCAATCATGTAATTACATTCCGAGAAGCATCGATTAAGTACCGCCTATGGTCCTTTTATCCTCCTATTTGATTATCGATCCTGGAAAGGTAGAGCTCCATTTAAAGCAGAAAAGAGACGATGTCTGATG
>NW_017100440.1:120045-146474 GCF_001263275.1 Habropoda laboriosa | reverse complement strand
ATCACGAATCGCTCAGTCTAGGTGCGTGTATCGACTATGCGTGTGCTTGATATGATACTGGACCTCGTTAATCACTGTGTTCTGTTTTAAACCATCTTTAAAATAGAAATACATCCTACCAATCCTTCCTTTTTTCTCCCTCCTTCCTAAAACTCATTCTCTACTTTTCATTTGTTTTTCTCACCGTGCGATTTACGTATCCATGGAACATCTACATATTCTTATCTTTTGTCACGGTTCACTCGTTCTAAAACCTTCGATAGCTTCGTATTCGGCCTGCTTTCTTACGTCGCCTATGATCGTGCATTAATCAAGCAGCGTTTTCGAAGGTCTATCTTTTTCGTCCGCGATGCAACGTCATCATTCATTCGCGCTTCAGCTCCCTTATAATTTTTCAACTTTACCGTCAATTTATGGACAGAATTTTCACGAGGAAAAATAACGCTGCTTAGTTTTCCGCTGGTTTTGTGACAAATTTTTCGCTAGATCCGTTTCGATACGTGAAAAATAAATAGGAATTACAGTGGGATGTATGTGTGATATTAGTTTGCAATTGATTCGGTGTAATTGAATTCGGGTTTAATTGATTTCTGCACGCGTGTGACATAAGGAGAATTTTGTAGAATTAAGATGAAACATTTTAGAGTATGTGTCGTCCAATTTCTAATTTTAATTCGAATTAATGAAATTCTGAACAGAATTGAAAATTTCACTCTAATTGAAAGTTTGAAGGTTCTGATTGAAATTTGTGTTTTAATATTTCATTCTGAAGTTAAATTTGCGCTTTCGCAAAATTCTCCAGTATACGCGCTTCTAAAAATTGTAAATGAAAGTTTTATTATTACTTGTTTCAATTTTCACTATTTGACCTATTAACCTATGATTTCTTTCTGACTATGCATCTAAGTGACAGCTATTTACTGTTTTAGTACTGTATCACGTAACGAAAGCTCATCTGTTACAGATTAATTACATTTAGCAATCCTCAGTCTTCCAAATTAAAACGAAAATTAGAGTTAAAGTTAATTTTTCTTAATAATACAACTATTTTTCTCACATCTTGACCAGAATTTCTGCCACGAGTCTGACTCGTTATGAGGCAAGGAATTAATCAAAATAATTAACAAATCGTTTAATGAAGTTTAAGTCATAGTGATGCAAGTCCTAATCTACACATGCAAAACTGTTAAAAAGACAAGTTAAGTAAGTTTCAATTGAAACAGGCTTTCTGATAAAATTGAATGCGATGCAGTACCAAATGTGACGTTGTGCAATTTATTTTATCATTTTTAATTACATTTTCTGTTTCTCTGAATAAGGAAATTGTGACTTACACCACTATGACTTTAACCCCCTCATATTTCACCAACTTTAGCAAATTTTCAGGAGCCAATAAGCAATTTGGCCAATCGTATTCTTCGTTTTCCAAATTTTTCGAACCAATTTCTGGCGATTCCGTTGTTGTGACAGAAAGTTCTCGAAAGCTCTTGGCCCGATTTCAGGAGAATTTCAAGGCTGTCAAAGCAGCATCCGTTTATCGCGATATCATCGTGCCTACGTATCTGGAACATTAGAGCCCGTCCGAAAAAGGGATGACAACGCGACAGTGTCGTCACACGGACGTCAGGGACTCCACGAAAACAATGAGAATTTCGAAGCTGTGTAACGAGACGACGTTGCAACGGCCGCTTAGTACAGGGACAATGAAGTTTATGCGCCGCCGAGTGCCGTTATCTTATGACGACGCGGAGGATTAAGTTTCAAGCACCAACGGAGCTTGCACTCTCTCCCTCTCCCCTCTCTCTCTCTCTCTCTCTCTTTCGCTTGCTTATGGCGAATGTTCAAGAGCGTATTTGTATCCGGAGTAATTCCCGGTCCAACCCTTGTTTCCCCTTTGTGGATATTGTCGTGGCGATAAGGGACGATGTTCCGCGACGTTTCGCTCGTCCTTGCCTTACAATTTTGCCTTCTTGCTGTGCTTATTGGCTTGATTTTCGACGTAAGATCAATAATGTGTATCTTAATTTCTGAAATCCTGATTTCGATGGAATTTTCAGGTTGTGTGTAATTGACATGGATCTGCACAACGTATGTTTTAAATTTGCATCACAGGTTCAGATAAAAAAGCTGTCAAAAGTGACCTTTCCTATTTTCTTCGCGATTCTCACAAATTTCAATTCTTTCAAAATTTTTGGTACACGTCGTCTAATAAACTAATTTTTCTAGCTTCTCCAAGAAACTCAAATCATTTGGTCCAATTTTAAAAAAGTTATACAGCCCTGAATAGTGTCCTAATATTAACAAGGCTCAGATAGAGAAGCTCTAAAAAGTGACCCTTACTATTTTCTTCGCGATTCCCGCAAATTTCAATTCTTTCAAAATTTTTGGTACACGTCGTCTAATAAACTAATTTTTCTAGCTTCTCCAAGAAACTCAAATCATTTTGTCCAATTTAAAAAAAGTTATACAGCTCTAAATAGTGTCCAAATACTAAATACCACTAACTGTATCTAAACTCCACCTCAGCTCAAAACTGCATCTGTAGCTAAACACAAATTCGAATTCAACTAGAACCAAGTTGATTCAGCTTAATTCAACTCGACACATTCAATATGATATGACTCACCGATCCTCTCGTTTGCTCGCATGACCCATCGGTGGATCATTCGAAACGTTACCAAAAAATGTTTCACTGTGATCCAACACTGAATCGCCACATTTTCAGATTACACACTAAAAAGTCAAGTATCAACGATAACACACAATTCGCTCATAAAAAACGTTGGCAGTAGTGAACGAATCCCTTTCAATTCTCACTCGGAGCATCTCAGCTGCCTCGAGTTGCAACAGAGTGCATAGGTGCAACATGAATCGAGCTCTCTGGGCGGGCGTGTAAAAAGTTGTCGGACGTTAATGGCTCGGTAAAGATTACGGGGTGTGCAACTCGTGACGAGAGGCACAGGACAGAGTGCCGTTATTCTACGCGACATGATGCACCGATATCACGGCTGTTCGGCTACTATCCCCCGCGATGTGGGCCGAAGTTTTCGTTGAATTATGCATGATCTCCTCTTCCTCGTCCGTCGTGATAACCGTCGACTAGCCGCGCCTCCACTTTCCTCACGCCTTATTTAATAATAACGACACTTTCGTTTCGCTGCGTCCCTTATCGGCGTTTCGTCATTCCAACGGAGATGGTGTATCGGTCTGTTAAACCTGCCGCGTTTACTGGTACCTGCCCTCGTAAAAAGCTTAAGTTTCGAGACTCGTGCCGCTTGCGGGTACAGTGTCTTACGTTTTACTAGCTAGTCCTGCAGTTTAGCGACGCTGGGACTGTTCATGTGAATCGTTTCAAAGGGAGCTTGACTTTCTGGGAGTTTGATCGGATTTTAGTTGAATCGTTCGTTATTTGATGCTATTACGGTCCTCGGGTCTTTTTTGACCCATCGTCTTTGTTATTTTTTAAATAATTTTTGCTGCTGTCAAATTTCTTTTCTTAATGTTAAGGGAGCTTGATTTTGTAGAGTTTGGTCTGATTTCAGTTGAGTCGTTCGTTATTTGATGCTACTACGGTCCTCGGGTCTTTTTTGACCCATCGTCTTTGTTATTTTTTTAATAATTTTTACTATTGTGAAATTTATGTTTCCTCAATATTATTTTGAAAGAATATTGCCTACTTAGGTTCAAATTGGCGTGTTAGTAACATAAGGCCTTTGGGTCTTTTTTGACCCAATTCTGTTCTTATGTAGAAAACATAAAACTTCTAAGTTCCTTGACTTTTAAATTAATATTAAATCTGATTAGTACAAAAAAAATTGAAGATATTTAAAAAGTAACATAGTACATCCCAAATGAACACGTTGAATTTTATAATACAATCTTACATTGGTCACTTTCAACAAATGAATATTATTCAATATTATCCAGTGTAATTATTTTTATTTTAAACATACTTCGTTCCATACACCTAATCTCAAAGGTAGTTTCACCGAAACCTTTACCAGTTAAATAATTCATTCCTTTTGTATGAAAAAAATAAGGTTATCTATTGTATTATCGTTCAATTTTAGCGTAAGTATCTTTCCAAGCTCGGAGAAGTTTCTTTAAGAGCAGAGAATTTTTTAGGATAAAGAGGGAGCAATACTCCGTGAAAGAACTAGCAAGTGCTAATACGGGTAACATCACTTCCGGAAAGAAAGGCTGGAAGGTCGGCCGGCTAACGAGAAAATTGGTGGATCAAACGTTGGATAAATTGGTTCCAGAGAAATTCGATCAAGCGCTGTTTGAAGTCGCCTTCATGTAAACTAAAAATTTAAAAGTAATTGCATGGCAGAGGAAAAGAGAGAGAGAGAGCCTTTAACGGAAGCTAAATTCTCATCTTTGTCTTGACGAGGGGAAACTCTTTAAGCGGTATTGTACCGCTTAAAAAGCTTCCTTTGACCGTGATGCACTTTGCACCGTAAGAATTAAAGCCGAAGGCACACAGAAAGATTGTATAATGAGGGAATGGCCTGTGTGTTCTCTTCCGCCTCATCGTTTATTTAAAAATAAACGAAATCGAGGACAAATCGATGCTCCTGTTTTAAGTTCTTTGTCGTTATAATTAGTATACGCTGCTTAAAGCAGGGGATTACTTTGCTTGAAAGAAAAAGTGACAGTGATTCAGTTCACAGGCAAGGTATTTTAATATTTCATAGGCTGAGAGGTTTCCTTTATTAAAATTCATCTTCCCGCTGTTCTGATAAATTATTTATTAATTTTACGACTTGATTCTCAGTTAACTACGTTTCGTTCGTATTCTTTGAGGCAAAATTGAATTCACTGTTGTTAATAGTAAATTAAACCAATGTAGCGATTTTAGTAGATTTGGGTTGAAAATGATTATTTCGTTTTCATCATTGTCATAATTTTTTAATGATTCAAAAATTTGTTTGAAACTATAGCAACACCATTTTCTGATAACATTTTCCTAATTCACGTCACAAATCTCTTTCCATTTTCAATTAACATATACTTTCATTATTTCACTCATTTATACTCAGTGTCCTCTTTTGATGACAATTTCATCTTACAATACAAGTGATAAAACATATGGGAAGTAGTGTACAATGTTGCTTTCTCGGAAAGTAGTTCAATTCATTGGTAGCTCTAAGTTGGGTTGCTTTACCACGCTCTCGAACATCAATCGTAATGAAAAGAATTATCCTACACATTTTCCTATACTTCGTATTAATTTCTCTTGTAAACGCACTTAATACAACCTCTTTCCAATTATAATTGCACCGATACACGTTTCAAAAATTGAATAGATCAATTATTGCACACTATTTTACATTTTATATTAATTTCTTTCGTCAATACACCTAATACAAGCTTTTTTCAATTATAATTGCACCGATACACGTTTGGAAAATTGTATGGGTTAATTTTTACTCATTTTCCTACACTTTATATTTATTTCTTTCGTCAATACACCTAATACAAGCTTTTTTCAATTATAATTGCACCGATACACGTTTGAAAATTGAATGAGTTAATTTTTACGCATTGTCCTGCACTTTATATTAATTTCTTTCGCCAAAAACCCCCATACAAGCTTTTTTCAATTATAATTGCACCGACACACGTTCACAAAATCGAATAGGATAATTACTGCACACAATCTTACCCTCTGTATTAATTTCTTTCCCCAATGCACTTGATGCAAACATTTCTTTCAATTATAATTGACCTAAAACGTTTTTCCAATGGTCGATCGAGACGAATCGGCTTGCAGAGCGGCGATCGGGCAAAAATGCAGTTGCCACGGGTTCACGGCTGGATTTACAACCGGGATTAACCTAATGGGTTAACCGTGTAAACGCAGATTCGAGTCACGGGGGAGGAAGATAGACGATAAACCGAACGTGTCGTGTTCTAGTAGACTCCCGCGTATATCGTTCGACGCCGTGGGGGGATAAAAGATCGTTTTCAGCTTTCGCAAGACACATCGGCAGCCGGATAAAGTAAACGGTGAGGTTTTCGGTGAAATCATATGGAAAATCGTGAGCTCGTTGGTTTCATTTCACCGATGCAACACGTGGAAATGGAAAATCGTATCATTGAAATGTTGCATCGATTCGTTTCAGCTGAAATAGCTACAGATACACCCTCGCTGTTCCTCTGAATTAGCTTTTTTTATTCCCATTGAAAGAGAGAAAAAAATGTTCGAAGAAAAGAAAAGAGAATGTTAGGTAAAAATAACGAGAAATTTTTTGAGTTTACGTCGGAAAGTTTGCAGCTTTGTAAATATTATGCTGCTTATACGGTTGAACAACGAACAGAGTTGAAGAGCTGAAATTTTACAAGAGAAAGAATGTAAACTTTGAAACACCGATAGTCGGATATTTTTTGTACTTTTTCCAGTGGAAATGTTTTTTAAAGGTTGCTCTGATACTTGCTATCTTCCTCAGAAATTACTGGAATATTAGCTTTCAATTATTCCATTGAAGAATTACTCGAATGTGAGTTGCTTCTCGGCTGTTCTCCATTACGACTTGCCATATTTCAATTATCCATGGAAGCAATGTAATGGCATCATAATTTCATATAAACATTTTTCAAACTCTGTTGATTTTTCCTCTGCAACCTTCAGTTTCAAGTCTGTCGCTTCACGGTTGTTTCGCGTTTTTCAATTCTGCCCGTTTGAAAGCTGCGTGTCAGCGAATAAGAATTCTGCGTAATTTCATCTTGATGCATTTAAACATGAAACGACACGAGACATTGTTTACGCATGCAGATTAATTAACTGAAGGTTTTTAATAATCAAACAGCAGTGGAAAATGGCCTTAAGAATTGTGTACACTCATAATTGAACGATCTACGATGCTGTGAATACATTCGTGTTCCACAAATTAGGAATGAATTTCAGAGAAATTTATCCTTCACCTGATACTTCTCAAATTTTCCCAATATCTAGAAAAGAAAAATTTAAAGAGTATTTAAGTGAAAAGAGAACATTCCTTAACCTTTCAAACGACGAACTTTCGTTAGAAAAGGATTCGGTAATATTTTCATAATTTTCACAATATTCAGAAAACCAAAAATTCAAGAAATAATCCTAAAAAGAGAACAATTGCTTAACGTAACGTAAACACTCATTAACATTCCTCAATAATGATTTCAAACGATGAACAGCTTTCGCTAACTGAACTAAACGAACAGCCGGTACATGAAAAGAAGAAAACGATATATTTCCTTGGCACAACGGAGCATCTCTGATTTAATCCTCCCTTATCGAACGTCATGTGGAAATATTTCGCTAATTAAACCGTAATCTAGCTCTATTTTCGGAATTCAAATTCAAGCCGCGGAATTGGAGGAGGCCGAATTTTTTCGTGCGTCAATCAAACAAGAGCGAGCGGGAGGAAGGGAGTGACACACGCGTTCACGAATCGGAGCTTAATTTGCCGATTTTCAATTTGCAATGACGACAAACAGCGGAGAGGATTGCGGTTGAAGTGCCTACTTGTACGCAAATCACATTGGATGGGTATCAAACGAATCGGCTTTTTGCGTGCAAACATCCAAACAGCTCGTGTGCAACGTTAATAATGCAGCTGAAATAAACGTCAAGAGTGGGGGCAATTTACGTTCGAGTTTGATTAAGAGATCCGCTCGTTTACTCTTTCACCGTTGCCGCGGCTTGTGAATACGTTCGACGATCGAACGTGCAATTTTACGTCCTAAGGAAAAAATCAGGGAGAGAGGAAGAGAGCCAGAGAGAGAGAGAGAGAGTTTGCAGTGGTGAACGAAACGTTTGGATTTTTCTTCTTCGATTCACGGCCGTTTCTTAACCATAGTGATTAGAAGAATTGCCTCGGTTGTACGCGTGTCGATTCGGCGTAAATGTCAACGAATGAAAGGCTTCTTTACCCTGTTTCGCAAACAGGATTTAACGGTTGAAATAGCATGCATGAGTAAACGTCGTAAGAAATTTTGTAACGGATAGTAATTAAGCTTACGTAATGGCGGCATGCGTAATTGTGGACAAGGAATTTCGAAACTGATCGAAAGTGCACAATTGATGGAGCCATTGGAGAAATTGATTGCTCGTCAAGCAGAAGCGACGAACATTTGAGGAAGATTGTCGAATTAACTTGTTAGAAATTGCACTGAATAGTGATTACTATTTTTTCTTTTTTTTTTTTGCTTTTTGTAGGTGTTACTTACGTTACGTTTATCGAAAGTGTCATTTAAACTTGTTCAATTCGGGTTAAGAATGCAAATTGCTTTTAATTAATGTAAATCAGTTTTACATTTTTTTTTTATTATTATTGAGGAAAATAATTAATTGAAACATTACTCTCAATTCAGAATTTTTTTGTAATTCAATTATACTAATTTATTATTAGTCCACTTGCACTTACTGGAAATGTGATTTGAAGTTGTTCAATTCGAGTTAAGAATGTAAATAGCTTTTAACTAATGTAAATCAATTTCATATTTTTTATTTTCATTGATGAATACAATTAATTGAAATGTTGCTCTCAATTCAGAATGTTCATGTAATTCAGTTGTACTAATTTATATAGTCTACTCACACTCACAGAAAGTGTAATTTAAACTTGTCCAGCTCGAGTTAAGATTGCAAATTGCTTTCGGCTAATGTAAGTCAATTTTATATTTTCCATTTTGAAAAATGGAAGCGACTAACTGACATATTGCTCTGAATTCAGAATTTTTACGTAAATAAAATCGCACTAATTCAGTATTAACATGGAAAAAGAAATTTCCCTCAGACAGCCACTCGTTCAAATACCTAAAACGCTTATTTCACAAATATCTCAATCTCCATACCAAATCGATCACCTTTAAGCACATTTCATCACGGATACCCATCAGCATCTCGTCAATATTTCCATCGGCGGAGGAATCTGCCAAATACCCCATCGGAATCAAAACCGCCGCCACCCCTGGCAATCGCGAAAAATAATTCCATTTCACTCGCGAAAGCCCAGCCCTCCCCTCTTTTAATTTTCTTCCGTTGAAAAGTCGCACGAAAGATCTTTCTATCGGGCGAAGCGTCGATGAACTCGCAAATAGTATTAGCGAAATCACTTGGAAGGAGAGCACGGGAAAGAGGATTTTCCATGGTCGATTGGCCAACTCTCTCTCCCCTCTTCCAGGCGTAGAAAACGAATTCGAACGTTCTTCTATACACGACCTCTTCTTGTTTCCCTCGATCTTCGCCGATTTTCCCCCCCTCCTGGAATTTACCTCGTCGGAACCGAACCTTGGACGTCCCCTGAGACGCAGAAAAAGTGAACAGAAAAAAAAAACAGGATAACAAGGCTTTGCACCGTTAGCACGTAACCGGTTTGGCAGGTCGAGACTGACCGGTCCAGCAACGTCGACCGATCCCGCTGTTAATCGGTTTGATTTGCAGCGATGAATGCGCCGCTGCGACAAATTGCTAGGATCACGTTCGAACGGCACGCCACGCTCCGCAAATCCGCTTTGAAACGCGCGCCGAACCGTGGAGCGAAAGAGAGAGAGAGAGGGAATTGCGGTGTGTCAGATTGAAAGGAAGAGTGAGAGGGCGGCCAAGCTTAAAAACAAAGCTTATACTATTCGTGAGGGGGGAGTTGAAAATCGACAAACAACCGCACAACGTCGATATCACCCAGGATTCCGACTCATTTTTTCCTCCTATTTTTCCCTTCATTTCACAGTCTTTTTTCCCCTCTGTTCCTTTTTTCTTTCCGCTTTTTTTTTTTTCGATTGGTTTGGGTTTGTTGGTCCGCCGAGTGCTTGTTGTCCGTTTCGTTCTTTTCGAATCGAACAGTGTATATTCCGAGGGGAATTGGTTTATTGTTCGGGTGCAGTTTTTAAGAAGAAAATGTTTCTGACACCTCGAGGAGTGAATTTTTAGTTGGACGGTGAGTGTCGGGGCAATGGATTGTCCCAGGTTAACGATACGGTTGATGTATTTGCTATTTTTAGGAATTCGAATGTTTGATTTTCTTAGTATGCAGTTAACTTTATGATTTGGAGGAATGTCTAACGTTTAATTGGGTTTTAAGAGCTTAGTATTGTAATTTTATTCTTCGGACGTGCATGAAAATTGACGGTCCCCTGAATCGTCCTGGCCTTTTCCATTGGGCAGGACAATTTTCCCACCTTCTTTCCATTTTCAGTAGGACAAACCTTTTGACGGATGAACAAGTATAAAAGGACCAGGACAGTGAGAATCTAGTTGATTCTGGTGACATTATGGAACATTCTGTGACATTATTGGACATTCCATAACAATATTCAACATTCCGTGGCTTCGTTGAACATTCCATGACATTACTGAACATTCCGTGACATTATTGAACATTCCGTGGCTTCATCGAACATTCCATGACATTACTGAACATTCCGTGACATTATTGAACATTCCGTGGTATCATTGACCGTTTCGTGGTATCATTGAATATTTCCTGACATTGTTGGACATTCCGTGACATTATTGAACATTCCCTGACATTGTTGAACATTCCCTGACATTTTTGAGCACTCTGTGACATTATTGCACATTTTGTGATTATTGGAATGTGTGATTCTGTGCTTGAACACACTGGAACGTCACTTTTTTCATGTTAAAGTAAGTTATAGACTTCCATAGAATAACTGTTTTATGAAGAAATGGACATTTGTTCATAGACTGTGCCCGGAAAATGGAAATTCCTTTCACTGCTAGAACTACGTTTCTTTTGAGTACCTATAAAATTTAGATAAAATGGAAATATTCTGTACGGAATGCAGTTGTTAAGTTTAGGACAGATCATCTCCATATTCTCATAAAGGGAAGAAAATAACCGTTCCTGCTATTCGTATAGTAACATAGCATTTCAAATTTCACTGTCACGGTTATGTCAACAGCTACCTCTTTCTCTGCGTTTGAAATGAAACAGTCGTACCTACTTCCCGCGATCACGCTTTTCTTCCGTTCTCTTCTCCTCCAAAATTGCGTTATTATGATAACGCAACAACCTGAAGAAACTACTCCTCGACGTTTCTCAAATAGTAATAATATTTTAATGGAACGTGACGAAAAGAATGAACTCAAAGCCTCTTCTTACGCCTTCTTTCCTCCACGATGCAAAATTATATTGCTCGCGATTTTGTATATTACACAAAATAAGAAATACAGTCTGTAACAAAAATTCCTCCACTCTGAGTTTAATAATTTACTGTGATAGACTGGATGACAGTATGAAAGAAAGAATGATTGCTGAGTGACGTCACATGTCTAAAGTATTGAAAATTTCCAAAGAAATGTCAGTGCGTAAGTCAAATATTTTTTAAATCTGAGTTCAAGAAATTTTCATACTTATGAAGGTATCGTGCTTCCCTTTTTACTATCTTCCGTTCCACGGTAATATTTTAAAATAATTACCATCTCTTGCAAATTCAAATTAACAGGTTTGCTCCATTCGTGCAATAAATTTTACTATTTTCATATCATTCTTACTATTATTTCCTCCAAAATTAAATTCTACTATCAATATTCTACTCGAGGATTCTTTACTCAAAAGAAATCATAGATAATACCAAAAAAAACTACATCCTTGCGTTACCAAAGGAAGGAATTTTTTCTCAAAGATACATCGTACTCCTGTCTGGAAAAAGAGGTCAGGCCATTTCGTGCATACGCAATAAACTTAATTTCACATTTTCCTCCTGCTGTAACGCCCAGCCGGGGTTACAGACAGCGCGCCGAAGAAAAAGGATGACAAGCCTTTGCGACGAGTAAATCGTAGCAGAAAATGAACAGTTTTTAATTTTACGTGGCTTATCTGGCGCGGGCACAAAAGCCTCGTTGTTCCTCTTTGAAATTTCACGTGCGCCTTGGTACGTGCAGAAGAAACGTCGGCGAAGAAGAAGAGAAAAAGAAAGAAGAGACGGTAGCTGGCTCACGTACGAGTAATTCAGTCGCAGCGGCGGATGCTTGTAACGATTCCAAGGGGGCAGACGGATATAATAACCGGCTCATCCCCGTGTTACCTCGTGCGCGAACACCGTGTTGCAGTAGAGACACGACGGTACTTCAAGAAGCTGTCGTTTTCTTGCCCAGTTACACCAGTTGCTCGTATTAACGGGTTCACCGTTGCCCGCTGATACGTTCAACGCGGTGTATGAGGTATTGTTCGTGTGAACCGGTCGCTTTTCTTCGCGCCGTTCGGTTTTTAAAGTCCCTCGGCGGCTTTCTTGGGATTCCCCGCGGTTTCCTGCGTGGTAATTGTGGAAAGCGTCGGTGTTTCCGTTGGATACACTTGAGAAAGGAAACTTTCGAGATTGGAAAAGGAGAAGTTGGCAAATCGTGAGATATCTTGGAATAGCCAGTTTTCTACATTCCTCGAGGGAAATGGTGGATATTGTGGGGTGCTGGAGGATTCGAAGATGAAGAAAGGAGGTGTTGGATGAAATAGGTTCTGAGGAAATTTAGATCGAGCGTAAGATAGGTTGGTTTAGGCTGATCGTGGAATTGGTTGAAATTAGCGAATTTTCTGCGTTTCTTGAGGGAAATTGTGGATATTGTGAGGTTCTGTAATATAGGAGAATGAAGAAAAGAGGTGTCAAATGGGACAGGTTGTGAGTAAGTTTAGGTCTTCGTGTTTTTTCAGAGGATTTTAAGCGACATTCATTTTTTTTTTATTTTGGCAATTTTAGAGGTGATGGAAAATTGCTAAATTCAACTGTTGTATGTAAATATTTACAACGTGAGAAATTTTGTACTGAATTGCAAATTTATTAATTTCAGTGACACATCTTTCGTTTCAATTTAATACTGACATGTCAGTCATTTAAATTGATTAAGTAGTTCAACTTATAGACAGAATTAAGCGATGATCCAGTTTCAAAATTTTGTATCTTTGTATCTTCCAAGTGACTTGCATAATTAATTAATTTCAGTGACACACCTTGACAATATTGTCGATCATTTGATTCAGTTTGATCTCAAATATCTCCCTCGTTTCCAAGAAAATTGTTGCTCTTTGGTACGCTCTTGCAATTTTTTTTTTTATTTTAAACTGACACAGGCCTGCCATTTTTAGTTTGACAAACAACAACCTGTTTGTAATCTCGAACGAATCTCAAGTTGTATATAAATTTTCCACTTTGCCATAGGTCTATAATTTTGTCCACATAGAAACTTTGAGCAGCCTCGTTAAGATGTCGCGAGGCTGTTCTAAATTCAGAAACGAAACCTCGTAAACAGTGAAATTTACAGTGTCATTAGAAGCTACGACACCATGCAATTAGCATTTCTCTTCATCTCACCTCGAAGAAGAAAAACCAAACACGCTGGCTCGCCTTCACTTTCAGACTTATTGTCCCCCTTCTATCTGCTAATTTGCATATTTCTCGCGTTACACTAACGTGATACATCGTCGATGGATTCTAGCGAGCAACGAACATTAGCAACGCGAGAGAGAAAGGGCAGCTGTGTTCGCATTTCCGTTTTCCTATAGCGTCGAATTGAATGCATGGATGGAATTTTTTGGAATGTAAACTCACTTTGGAATGCGAACTCACATTGGAATGTGTACTCACTTTGGAATGTGTACTCACTTTGGAATGTGTACTCACTTTGGAATGTGCATTGCAACAATCGTTCCCTTTTAGTCAAATCGAGTGATTAATATTATAGTTAATATTATACATTAATATTGTACAATATTATATCGAGTGATTAATAAACTAATAAATTTGAGAGCCTACTGATCTTTCTTTCAAATTTTCGGAATCATTTACTGGGAAATTTCTTTCAAATTAGGAACCATTTGATACTATTCAGAAATGAAGTTAATTTGAGGAAGTAATTTATTTTCTCAGTGTAAAATATTTTGCAAAATATTTACCATAATGTATGCGTACTTCAAGAAGAATATTATTTTTTATGCCTAGATATAATTTTTTTAGAAGTTAATTGCTTTCAATTTTAACCTTCTTTCTTTCCATAATTGTGAATTAGGTTATCCATAGATGAGGATTGTGTCATAAATTCCATATAAATTATAAACACTTCAAATACGAAGTGCTAATTGCACAAAAATTAAATAAGGTGGAAATGATCATTCTTCAGTGAGCATTCTTGAAGTCATAAGTAATAACACACAAAGTGTTTCAAAAGTACCATTGATCACAATATACCAGTAACAATAACACAGAAATAAAAATCATAGTAAATAAACCATTCTTTAATCCTCAGACCTCTCCAAGCCTTATATCATACAGACTTCGGATCATAACGCGATTTCGAGTCCATCATGCGAACAATATATTCATTGTTTCTCATAGTCGTTAAGAACACGTAACAACGTCATAAAACGCTACCCTTGGACGACACGCTAACCACAACCACGGTCGTTTCCTGGAATTCACCATTTACAATTCCCGAAATCCACAATTAGTTGCTCTTAAAAGGACATTTGTTATGGTCAGTGTGAAACTTTGCCGAAAACTTTGTCGAACCAATAGTGCCTCGAATTCCCTCCATTCAGAGTTACAAGAATCAGAAAAGTAGGGCAGTTTCGTTTCAACCTTCGAGCCGTGCACTTCAACTAACTTTGAGTTAAGTATGTTTTGATTCGTTCTGAGAACTGTTTTTCGTGTGATTGCATTACGTTAGCTTATGACAGTATTTTTTGTTTGTGTGTGTTTTTTTTTTAATTGACTGAAATATCTGCTTTTTGAAAATAAGTGATCAATTAAGACCAAATTGCAAATATGTTCATACTAATGCATGTATTTTTATCGATATCTCGAATGAAATCTTTGTCACATTAATTCTGAGACAAATTGAAATCGTAATTATAAATTTAATCAAATACTCCGAATGAGAATTTTATAAAAAGCTAATTTTAAAGACAATGTTCACAATATATTACTAACTTCTTATTGTCTTCTTTCAAATCTATTTATGATACTGTCAACTTTAGAAAACCCTGTGACAAAGAAAAATATTGACATAAAGTAAATGAGGTACACCGTGGAATTTTCTAATTAATAATTTAGTACATTAGCCTTTCTATTAATACACTTTCTCGTTCGTTTTCTCCTTCATACATAGCAATACGCAATCCCTAAGTACAATAAAACATATTTCACTAAGAAAAAGCATCAACGCAAGATCCTTTCATAATTAACCAAAGAATCACACTAAAAAAGCACACTCATAGTGTCTAAACATTTTTAGTAGTAACTGCACTACCGGCCAAATGTTTCGAATCACTGTGCGTCACAAGTTGCACGAAAATTTCCAAAAATTACAATTAACAATTACAAAAATTTGTCAACGAACTTCTTATCGTTCAGATCACCCGAAACGAGGCAAAGTACAGTTGATCTCCGCAATACCAATTTCTAATATATAAACAATTAGTAGTAGATTCAACATTAATGTACATCGGCAGGTGATTCCAAACTTTTACCGGGTTTGTACATTTACCATTCCCGGTGTTACGATCGCATCGTCCTGTGGTGCCCGGTTTTGCCTCAGTTTCTCGTAACTGGGGTAACACTTAAATCGGAGCAATTGAAGATCGACGTTACGTAGAAAAGAACCTTTATTAAAACCGGCGGAATATGACGCGCAGGTGACAATACGGAGAGTGACTCGAGGATGGAAAAATAGGGCTTTTTAAGGGTCTAAGAAAGATGAACTTTGGACAACTACTGTGTAGGAGAGTTGGAAGGTGAAGAATCCAGTGTGAGTAATATAATAGATTAGGGATATAATAATCTTACTACACACACGTAATATTAACATAAACGCTATTTATTAAAGAAGAATACAAGTAGATATACATCGTAATAAGCATGAAGTAGGCGATTTAGACCTCAATGGCAAGCCACGCTCTGGGAGACCATCTCTGATCGTCGACGACATTGTTAAAACCATTATACAGTCGGAGATTGCGGAAAAGCTCAACTCAACGCAACGAACCATTTCGGAGAGTTGTAACGAGAGAGATTCTCGTGGATTCAGATGACGATTCGAGACTTCGGTGCTCCTTTGTCTATGGCGTGAGCGATGCCCGTGCGTGCGGGTGCTAGTGAGACGGTTAGAGTCTTTGTCCAGACTACACGAGCGCGTCTCTGATATCAACAACACGGAGCACATTCGGAAATTTGGATTGGTGTATAACTCAAAAACGGACAGATCTTTCCGGTAGACCTAACATTCGAGGGTAGAACAGTCCACAACAGCTACTCAAAATCCAACCCTCGCGCCGCGAGTCTCTCCCTCGGTCCAGCTGTCTCTCCCTTCTCCCTTCCTCTCCCAGCTTCTTCCAGCGTGAAATTATAAACGTGGCCGTGCGCGTGCATTTTATACGAGGCCGCAGGAAACCGCCGGGGCTTACTTAAGGGATGGGAGAACGCGGCCGCAATTTTTCATTACACGCGCGAAGAAACCGCAGAAACGGCGAGCACTCCGCGAAATCAAGAAGTCCTCACAGCTGACGGAATTGCCATTCCAGTGAGGCCATCCTTCCGATACGCAACCACCTTCCCTCCTGGTTTCACCGAAAAACCGTTTACCATCGTACTTGTCGTATCAGCACGAGAAAACCGAAGCGGAGAGTTTCGCGATTTTACACGGGCTTCCAACCTCGACGTCGTCCAACGCCGTTTTAATATCCGTGCACGCCGAGGATTCAAAGGCTCTCCCCTTTCTCGAGCTGAGCAGCGACCCCCATTGTTCGGCCAGAGTCGCCTTTCCATGGCGCCAGAGAGTTATTTATGCGCTTAAAAATTAATCTGTCGCGTTAAGGTCGAGCTGGTGTATACAGGCCTGCTTTCTTGCGATGTAGGCTAGTCGGGTGTAGGAGGGAAGTTATGTTATTCCGGGATGAATTGGGTTGTTGTTCGGGCTTCTTTGAGGAATTTGGGTTAAGAAATTCGTGTATACAAGCGGAGCTTATACCCTCGTAAATGTTTACCGCACGTTCTTCTCGGCTCTTTAGTCGGCAAGATTTATTTTCCATCGTAGGCTTTACCGGGAGAATTTTCGTTCTTGTGTGTTTAACGCGGAGAAACATTTGGGTCTCTGTTTTTGGTGGGTTGATTTTTTTCTTAATCGGAGGAGTAATTTTTTACATTCTTTTCTCTTAGAATTGTTGCTTGGGAATGTCTGCTTACTGTGCTACAATTATGCTTCTACTTTTTTTTTTTTAGGAAGTGTGATTAAAGATCTTACTGTTACTCGTGAGTTATTTATTAAGTTTCGAGCGGTTGTTAAGCCTGAATATTAATCTCCATTGTTAAGTTCAACTTTAAGTACCTTTCTCGTCACACGGTGATGTGTCGATGTACAAACGTCGCAACTTTATAACGAGTTACGTTATTATCGTATTTTCCGACGATCTAGGTGAACGTTAACTGTGTTTTTACATGTGCAAAGTTACTTATTTTCTTCTGGTGCGTATTCTTTATATCTTCGTTAAGAAATTAAGTTAGCTAGAGAAGCAAAATTACCTCAAATTTTAGATATAGTTACAGCAAATTTAAAATGCAAAAAAAGTTGCCAAATTTTCAACTGATATTAATAAAATTCTCAAAAATTCTTCCGTGATGAAATTATTACTTTTTCTAAATTTCTGATTTATCCAGCGATTGTAAAATTTTCAAATAAATTCTTTTCGGCACTTTTTCGTCGTTACTCTCAGATATATCAATTTTTGCACAATTCTGGTCACGAAAGGGCTGAACACGAATAAATTCGTCCGCGACGCCAAGTGTCGTATACGTCGCGTTATTTAAATTTCATCTGACAAGTAATCGTGAAAGTAGGAATATTCGAAATTCCCCCTATCAAGTTACCGGTTCACTCCGACCGTTTCTTATTGACTACTTAGGATTGTAAGAAAGGGGAAGTAGTAAAATGTTCGTACGAACCATAAGCGATTGCCGTTCAAGATTAACCGTACACGCTTGCGAACGCAAGATTACAGGATATTGCTGCGTATTCCGTAGGCGAGTTACGCCGACAGATATTTTATCTATCGTAGTTTATGACCGTTTAAATCTTAAAAAATGAAATAGCACGTGACGTTTTATGCATCTCTGGCGCTACCCAGTGTGGATAAGAATGCTTTATTATCAAATCTACGCAGCTCTTTCCGACAATATCCATCTGTCAAATGTTTACAGCCGCTGTTTTATTGGGAACGATAGCTACTTCTTGAGAATATATCCAACGGTTTATTTATAATAATAAAACTTAGCCTATAAATTTCGTTTATTGTGATTGGAAAGATATTGACCGTGAAATTTTTTCTTTATGTTGCAGAATAAAGTGTCGGATATTTAGTGCTCGTTACAACAAGACAATAATCTTTACGTGAATAAGGATATACTAGCTTCAACGCGGATTTTAAAAAGCAATATCGGTGAGTTCATTTTATTTTTCACTGTGCACGTTTATTTTTCCCTGGTTTTGCCATTTATTGTCCTCAAAATAAATTACTGTATTATGTAATATATTTCATAAATAATATTTATTCATTGGCATTTTTGATAGCAGTGAGAATTTTTGAAACAATAAATTATGGTAGTTACAATTAGTTACAAAATGGGTTAAAAATATAATTAATTAGCAAAATTATTTTAGTCAATTGGTCAAAGTAACGGTTAATATAATTTATTCGCTGTTTTTATATTTGTCGAAAAATATTCACATGGAATATTGGGAAATTTTTAGCAATAATTTGTTTCATTTGAAATAGTAGCAGATGAAAAAGCAAAGCGTCGATAGGATCAACGAATAAAAACACCAATGTACTTTCAGGTCGTAATCCAGCAATTATTTCATATTTCTCTCCCACGATTCTTTCCCAGCAAATTCGTATTTAAAAAAATGGAAACACAGGTGTATATTCTGCGAAAAATCAGCAGTCCACTAATTTGTATAAATTACAATTCGCTTTTAAATATAATCCATCAATTACTTCACATTCCATTCCCACGTTTTTCCCTGAACGAAATTCGTGTATGGAGCAATCTGCATATTACTCTATCAAAAATAAATAATCCGCTGATTTGTACGAATTACAATTCACTTTTAAATTTGGTCTATCAACTGCTTCACATTCCGTTCCTACGTTTTTCTCGGAGCGAAATTCGTGCAAATATCGCACGCCCATTACTCTCTCAAAAATGTGTAATCTACTAAATTTGGATAAATTGCAATTTGTGGTATAACATGCGTTCGTATACATTTCGAAAATTTGAAGTGCTTTTAAAGGGTAGTTTAGTAGAGAGAGTTATGAAAACGACAGCAAGGATGAGTAACGAATTAATTTTTTAAGAAGGGAAATTAATTATGCCTAATTTTAAGAGAAAAGAAAATTTTTTTTTAGTTTCGTTTCATATTCTGAAACATTTACTGCTATTCAAAACTATCCGTTTGGATAAATTAAATATTACGTCCTTTCATTTCTAGGTACATAAAAAAAATTTGTATCTCAAATTGTAGATTTTTCCTTCAGTTTCGTTAAATTCGTTTAAACGGAAGACTAATCTACATAAAAAAAGAAAATAATAAAAGATTTTCAGAGATTCTTATACGTTCACATTTTTTGACAGAAAATCCACGTATGTTTTCAGAGAAGGAAAAATAGTTTAGCAATTCTCAAGAAATAAAAACGTTCTTGGACATTTTGAAAAACAATTCTTGCCTCACATTGTATCTACATAGAAAAAAGAAAGTCTCTCGTGTGCCCATGTCCTGTACAAAACACTCACGCATGTTTAAAAAAAAAAAATAGTTTACCAATTCGCACGTAACAAAAGAATTACTATAAATATTACGTTATTTCATTCTTAGACATTTTGAAAAGAAATTCTTGCCCCAAAGATTTAACGTGGATTTTTCCATCAGTTTCATTAAAATCGTTTAGACAAAGGTCTAACATGCATAAAAAAGTAAAATAATGAAAAACTTAAGAAAACCCACTTTTTCCAAGCAGATATTTCACTAATTTACAACTAATTCCTTTAAAAAAAAATTGAAAGAGTCAGAATGAACACATCAGAATGTTTTTACGCGTCCACGTCTTTTAAAAAACACAAAAACTCACGCATATTTAAAGAAAAAACGGAATATTTCATAAATTCGCGCGTAACCGGGTTACAAAATGCCAGCACTCGTCATTTGCGCGAACGATAGAATCGCGGTGGTCCGTTCGCGTGAAGTAGCGTGTGCGCCGCTGAATGGGGGATGGCCTGATAACAAAACTCGTCTGGACGAGGGATATTAATGCCCGCACGAAGACGGCTTTAATAAGTCCGCGACGTAATGAAAACCATTCATATAAAAGTTTCCTCCGCGAGGTGACGCTTTAATTGAACGCGGCCACGAAGAGGTCTCTGCACAGCCCTTTCCATCCCCTCTGGCTTCTTCTTTCTTATGCCGAGCTGTAACAAGATGTCAGAGATTACCCTGGCTCGCTTTCCCTCTGCCAACCACTCCCCCACCACACACACACACACACCAGCATTTGTACCTTTCTTTTCTCCGACGAATCCACCATTACTCTTTCTCTCTTTCTCCATAGAGAGATTCGTATTCCGTTTCTCCAACTCCGTCCGTCCCCATACCTCTGCCGGGCGACTTTCATTAAAAATTTTCTGTTGGTCGAGCCGATGGAGTTGCTTCCTCTGGAACGTTTCAATTGATATCGAGCCTACCATTCAATCGGGAACAAAGGGGAGAGAATCGCGGCCGGGGCTTCATCGGCGAAATCGGGTTTTTCTTCGAGCAGCCAGCCAAGCTATTAAAGGATCCAGCCTCGCAGTTTGGAGGTGTAAATGCGGGTTTGATGGGAAATTTCTCATGGCCGGACAGCGACAATGAGAATATTCGAGCGAACCGGGTCTGCTGGTTTAAGAGTGAGAAATAGCGTCGACGTTCGACGGTCTCTCCCTCTTTTTTTTTTTAGATAGTCAGGTGTAAATTGAAAATCCTCTTCTCTTCTGACGACGTATTTGTGGAAATTTTGTTTTGGGTTGCCTTTGTGAGATTTTTCTGTTTAGATTCTTTGCTAAAATTAGTTGGTACCAATATTCGTTCCTCACGTGTGAGTCGTTTTTATTGATTTCAAAATTTTTGTTTGATGTCGTTTGAAGAGCATGATGGCACAAGTTGTTAAACTTGTCTTTAATATCTAAAAAGTGTGTTGATAACATTGGAATGAGTATCAGAATGAGGAATTTGAGGGAACTTATTTGTTAGCATCACTATATGGATGTCTTCAAACCATATCAAACTCTTTCATACAAGGAAACTTGTGGAATTCAAACACTCTGATTTTGATGAAACTTTGGTATATTGTAGACCTCAGAAAATTATTCGATACGTATTTTTTTTTATAAGCAATCGTCCATATTGAAGGGGTCAAAAATGCCTTCAAACCTGAGGTTTGAAGATGTATTTTCTGGAATATCTCTAGAATTAGAGGGTCTAGGAATAATGTGTTTTAGAATTTGGTATTCAATCACACAAAGAATGGAATAAAAAAGATTTTTTTTTCAATAAACAATCGTTCATTTTGATGGGGTGAAAGAAGCCTTCAAACCTGAGGTTTGAAGATGTATTATCTGGAATATCTCTGGAATTAGAGGGTCTAGGAAGAAGCTTCTTTTTTTAAATTGTGTATTTTAGAATTGGGTATTCAATCACGTAAAGAATTACGTAACAGAATAATTTGTTAACAAGTTGATAACTTTTTGTTATTCTCGAGCTCACAACTGAAAGAGGATCGCAGGTTAGGTCATCCTCGCGACGTTTCTGTCGATCGCTATCTCGATAGGGGCGTTTGAAATTCGTCTCGACGAATGAACAGCAGAATTTAGCCATGATTTACGACAACAAGTGTCACTTTCAATTCACTTATCTCGCCGGCAGCACTGGCGGTGTTTAATCTCATCGTGGTCAGAAAACGAGCGCGAAAGAGAAAGGGAAAAAACGCGAGACTTTTTCGCGAATACGTCCGCCTTTTACATCCCGCGATCCCTTTACTTTCTGTTTGCTTGCCGCCTTTCCTTTTTGTCGTGCTCCTCCTCCTATCTTTATCAACTTTTTGGCCGGCTTCTCTGCACTCCTTTTTCCATAAACGAGGTTTACCGATTTTCTAGGTTTCCCTCGTTCCTATCTACCCCTTTTTCCCTCCTCTGTCTTTCTTATCTTTGACATTTCCGGAGAAGCTAAGCACGAAGCTCGTTGATTCACGCGATAAGTTTGATTTTTCTTTGTATCGCTGCGTTTTCCTGATTTATGTATATTACTGAAAATTGCGGAATATTTGTTCGTGTCGCAAAATTGTTTAACTGGAAGAAAAATATGATTTCGGATTTGCATTTCGGTGGCAATTTTAAATTGTTAATAAGGAATGTGTGGTTTTGTTATTTTAATTAACCGAATGCACGTTTGATTAATTATTTATCGAGAAATTCTATAAACATTGGCAATAAACGTCAGCTTCGATTATCGTTTTCCTGTAACTGAGAATTATTTTTAGCTATTTATCATAATACACTGTGCACAAGCTGTTTACGAAGATTAAAGCAAATATTGAAATCCGTCAAATTTCACGTGAAATAAAATGTATCACAGAATTTTTCGGACATTTTCAACACGGTGAAAAAATGGTTGAAAATACGGAAATTAATTTTCCCGTGACACGAATCGATTTGTTCCTTTTTTAATTGCATTTTCGTTTCTTTTTTCATTTGTTTCGCTCTCTGTTGGCTTTTACGAACAGTCATATTGCAGTTTGCCACACTTTCCTTCGCATAAATTTCTTCTCGCGTTTTCATCTCTTTATTAATTAATTGATTTCCCGATTCCGCGTCTCGCTTTTTCTCGTACCATCGAAAACCAATCCTTCACAACATCTAGCTGAATTATGAATTTTTCATCAGTCGTACTGTGCGAAATAGACGGGGCGTTGATCAGTTTCCGCTCCCGTTTTATGAGCTCTATTTAATTACCCTTTTTCGGGACAAATTTCATCGGACGAATATCGGTTCTTGCGCTTGATTTTTATCCGCGATAATCATCAGCGTACTTATCCTACGTAAATCGACATTTTTTGTGGTCTAGTTGCTTCAATTTTGCAATAATCTGTCACTGTCTACAAAAATATCGGTCAAACTGGGAACATTGAGATTTGAAAATAAGATAGACGAGTGATCGTATACTCTTTCTTTTTCGAAAGACGCTAATTAAGCTCGAAAAGTTGTTACTAGACTACTATAATTTAAGATCGATGATTCACTATGTGCACTTAAAAATATTATTCGCATAATCATACTAAATAAAAAGTTCGCCGAAAGTTAATTTAAATAATCATTTAAATTTCCCTCTTAAAAATAACGCTTTTCCTATTTTTATTCATAAATCTTTGCATATTTTTATTGAAAAAAATACCACACTATTAAAATTCTATTGTATCACTAAAAAAATTATTCATACTCTTCACAAAATATCACAAAATGCATGCATGAATATTCTTCATAAACTTTTGCATATTTTTAATTTAAAAAATACCACACTATTAAAATCTTAATGCACCACTATAAAAATTATTCATATCTTTCACACAATATCACAAAATGAATACATGATTTTTATTCATAAACATTTGCATACTTTTATTTGAAAAAGTAGCACACTGTTAAAATTCTACTGTATCATTCAAAAAATCATTCACAGTTTTCACACAATATCACAAAATGAATGCATGAATATTCTTCATAAACTTTTGCATATTTTTATTTCAATAAAATACTACACTATTAAAATTCTATTGTCACACTAAAAAAATCATTCGTTCATTTCACACAACATCACAAAATACACGATTTTTAACTCAACCCATTATTCATAAGTCAGTATAGTTAAAAGGAAATGTCCAGCAACACGATCATCGTCGCCTCAGGCGATAATCATATTTTACAGCACTCAGTATAGAGCACGCTATGTAATAGTTTTAGTAGTTTAGTGGCTGGATGTTGGCAAGTTTTCACGATCGTTCCGCTGTCGGTTGTCACTTGGATTTGCATAAAGTTGCCCGGTGCGTCGGTAATCGTTTACACTTTCATGCTCGCGGTGCATTCGTGTGTGCACTTTGATAGTCTTCAATCAGTCGTGTGTTTCGGCGTTGTTTCGCGTGATATGTACACGATACGCCCACCGTGAGGAGTATACTGTTTGCAGACGACACGTGTTATCCCCTACGGGACATTCGGTAACTTGTGCTTCCGTGTGTGATACGCACCAAATTAATGAAACGCCGCGCGCTGCATCGCGCTCGTTCCAACAATTCCTTCGTCGCGTTTGCTGATCAGCCTTGACAAATGTCAAAATTGTAATTCGTTTCTCTTTTTGCTTATTTACGTGATGAATGCTCAGGACTTGAAATAATCGTAATTCGTTTCATTCTTGTTCATTCGTGTGATATCGTTGAATATTTCAGGATTGAAATTCTTCTTTGCAATTATTAGGATGTTTAGTGAAGTTAACATAAGTGGGCATAATTGTAAATTTATAAGATTGCAGAATTTTCTGAAAATGGCAAAACAGTGTAAAATAGTGAATTTAGTCAAATAAATTAGAAGACTTGGTTTAGTCTATAGATCAATTGGGCTCGGTTCAATAAAAAGTGCTTTTATTGATGGAATATTGAAAGGAAATTCGGAGGGAAGATTTGTAAACATATTGCAGTTAATTAAAAAGGATTGATTCAATTATTAAATTTTGCAAATTATGAAATTATTAAACTAAAATGAGCCATCGACCTGTAGGTCTCCCTTTCAGGAAGCTACTCAATTATGAAATTTTGTAAAATATAAAATTATCAAACTTAGTATTATAAAATTATTAAAATTCAAAAAAGAAAATTGTAAAATGTAATTTAAATTAGGTAATACTTTCTGTATGGATATAACAGGTGTCCTGAAAGTTATGATTGGAAGTGTATATTTTGTACTTTTATACAGCAAGATTATTTGTTAATTTCAGTACCGTGTTCGATTACGTTTGCAAGAGTAACAGAGGAACAATAAGTCAGTAAAAATCACAAAATAAGAGTGTAATGTAGATATTTAATTTTTGGCACTCGATAGATTCATTTTCAAGATTTTTTTAAATAATCGGGGCCTCCATACCCAAATAGGAAACCGACGCGAGAGAACAGAGAGGGAGGAGTTGGCGTAGCGCGCAAAGCCTGGGCTTGCTAAGCCGAAGGTCCCGGGTTCGATTCCCGTTGGGTCCCTCAATATTTTTCCGTCGATTCCTACAATAAACTGTACCAAAATTGTCCTTATAATGTATCGTTATATTCTATTTTCACTTAAGAAAGTATTTTCTAATACTTCAGTATTTTCTAAATTTCCCTCAAAAATGGTACTTCTAATTAAAACCAAAACTTACTTCTCACAGGCTTCCCCCAAAAAATGGAAATTCGTTAACGAACGATTAGAAACGAATATCTCGTTAACCTTAGAAATACATACATCAAACTAATGCTACATTTTTCAAATTATTTTTACACGACAAAATTTACCAAAACTAAAATATCAAAAATAAATAGAAAATGTACATTCTTCTTGCTACCTTCCAAAACAATTTCCCTCAGATTTCGAAGCTCCGTATTTTCCCCGTGAAAAATCCTAACATTCAATTTTCGCGACAACGTACCACAACGCTGTTGGCCTTCTCGCTTAACACGCGTACGCGCTATAATTCACGGTAATTATTCTCGGTCTGGAAGAAAAAAAGTGCCGGTCGTATTTCAACCGTGAAAAAGTTCTCGCACGGGGACAGGTGGCGGAGCGTCGCACGGTTTGCGTTTTCGCGGACATGTTGCAAACAAAAGAGTTGCCGCTGAGAAATAGGAAAAGCAAGGCGGCAACGAGTCCCGCCAGAGAGGGACGAGATTAAACGTATAATCCGCACGTGTGCCCCTCTTTCTTCATTACCGGCTAAGGGTTAATTAAATTCTCGCCGTACATTTCATTAAAACGTCAAATAACAATCCTCGAATTCGGACCGCGTGCGGAAAACTCCTTCCGCGTGTCGAAGAAGCGAAATAGTTGTAACGTGAGGAACATTTTCGTCAAGGTTTCTGGATAGAGATTCGTCGGTTACGATACGAACGTGACTTTTTGTTTTTCTTTTTTTTTTTTTGCACTAAGAAGCTTTGTGTGCAAAAATGAAACTCTCTTAGAGTTAAAAGTGGGAATAAGAAATTTTTGAAGATAAATCGTGGGAAAGTGATGCTCTATGTAAAATTTTAATTAGGATTTCTGAGTTAGAGAATTTTCAGTTTTTAGTGAAAGAAATTTGAAGCTCTTTGAGGTATTTTTCTGTGAAAAAGTTAAATCCTTTTGGA
>NW_017100440.1:92664-119931 GCF_001263275.1 Habropoda laboriosa | reverse complement strand
TTGGAGTTAAAAATGAGAATGAAAAATTTTCGAAAATTGATTACAGAAAGGTGATAAATTTTTTTAAGGAAATTTTGAAATTTTTGGTACAGAATTTAATTGATTGTATTTCCTTCACACCCAAAATCTCTGTGCACTCTTGACTGACTTTGTTTAACTAATGTCAAATTTATATTAGGATTTCTGAGGAAGAGACTTTCTGTTTTTCCTTTTTACAAAAATCGAGTCTTTTCCGAGTTAAAAGTAGGAACAAAAAAATTTCGAAATTAATTTTTGAAGGAAAACGTAATTGATTTGTAAAATAAGATTTTTTTTTATGTTCATCGTAGTTGTTTTTCAATTATCACACTGTAAGTGGTGCATTTAAGTCTCAACATCTTTAAGTTCGTTAAAATGTTGTTGGACTGTTTGTTGATTTTGAAGCAGCATAAAGGAAAAGCAGTCTCTTCGCGAAGCCACTGAGATTGAAGAGCTTGGAGTATTAATAACTTCATTAACGAAGAATTCTCGGCTAATGAAGTTGCTGTTGTTCTAAAGACAGTTAAATATTTGTTACAAATGAAACAATCTTTTGGGCTACTCTACTGAAAGCTCATCTACAACGTGGCTAACGAGAACAAACATTTATCTGTTACATTCCAACACATTCCTTTACATTCATTTCACATTGAAAAAGTCTAAGTTCAGGTATAAAGAATATTTATGAGCACACTTTATCAGAATTGATAGAAAATATTATTTCATATATGAGTAAAAAGGAGGAGAAGAAAGGAAACAGGTGCAACTGTATTATTATAGTCACAGCATGTTTTCACCTAGATTTCCATAATCCACGAGAACGATCGCTTTGAAAACGTGAGAATACCTGTTGAGAATCGTGGATTTCCACGTTCTTGAGAATTTCAGTAGTTCTCGAGGATTTCGATAAGCTGTTTCTAGCCATTTCCAAAGGAAGTTCAAGCCTTGATAAAGATAACAAAAACGAGACAATTTTCAATTATAGCGATTCAGTTTAATTTTCATTCAATTTTCATATAAGTCCTCTTCGACTTCATCCATCAAATTAATTTTTATTTTCTACAGTGCTTCACAGAGGAATTTAAAATACGAAAAGAATTTTAAAATAATGCTCCGTTAAATTTTCGCAATGCGTAATATTTTGCACGTAGAAATCTATGAAAATCCATGAATAGAAATCATAGAAAAGGCATAACAAATCTATGAAAATCAATGAATAGAAATCACAGAAAATACAGATATCTCTGAAAATCTATGAATAAAAATCACAGAAGACGTAGAAATAATAACCAATTTCTTTTGCAATTTCTGCACTGATATTGACAATCAAGCCGAAGCATAATTTGCAAGTTAATGGAACGAAATCATCGATATTCAGAGCGCTGGTTCGAGCTACTTCCCTGTCACTGTAGCCACTTGCAAAGTACCTTATCTAAATAGTGCATCGTACGTCCGTGGATGGTGCACGGCTCCCGGAAGGGCGATGTTTCTTCTCACATAAAACATCATTACCGTGGCCAGGAAAATTCTCTGGCCCATTCAGAATCAGTTAGCATTGGCAGCCGCGTTATTCTTTCACCGCTGGCCATATATCGCAAACCGATTTGCAACTTAAGCAGAAGGGAATGCAGTCGACCGTGGTTCTCACGGTTGAAGACGTATCTGCTACCAGCAGATTTTAACGTAGTCCATTTATGCTTCGTTGGACACAAGAGCACGAAATAGCGTACATCTTAATAAAGTGAAATTAAGCTGAATTTCAATATCTATTATTTTTTTCACTGTTAACGAAACAGTACGAATTAATTTTGCTTCCAAGTAACAATAAATGAACAATAACTAAAGAAATTCGTTATAATTAATGAATGATAATGATAAGGATAATAAAAATTGTCGATTGCAAAATTAGCGAATGAAATTGATAGAATACGCAAACTTTTAAGTAGTTAAGCCCCGTATTAATCAGACATTCAGTGAGATTTCTAGCTTTGTGTTAGATAATAAAGAATTTTCTTGGAAAGAAGCTCTACTAATTTCTGAGTATAGTAATTAATTAAATTAAGAAACCTTAGTTTGGTGTAATTTGTTGCAGGTAAATTAAGCTCTGTGGAAATTTGATCTTAAATTCAGGCAGAAAATATGAAATATTTCCTGGAAGTGAGGCTTGTGTACAAAGTACATACAAAAGCAAGTAATTAAAAAATAAGAAGGTTCCATTAAACGTTTTATAAACTGAATTGTTTTATCGCGAAAACTAACTGGACACGATTAGTTTTGGTATTTTGATATTTCACTGAAATTTCGAATTATACTTTAGTTGTGATTATAAAACGCGAATGTATTGTAAGATTGGAGTTGTTGGTGCAGATATTGTGGTTACGTGTGCGTTGCCCACTAATTTCACTCTGGGAAACACGAATCGTCCAGCAACAAACCGTTCGTCGCTGTGGTTCGTTAAAACTTTGCAACATACTCCCATCCTTGTTCAGCCATTCGTTTTACAGTTACCGAGGTCGTTACCGCGACATTTTTTAACTAGAACCTCGCAGTAATTGACTTTCCTCTTACAGTCTTTCAATTCTGGTTAGAATTGACGATTTTCACCTGAAAAGATTTGCCAAATGGACTTGAAGAAATCACGTAAATTTGGAGATCAATTGACTTTTTGGTAAATTAAAAAAACTTCAAAATAAAATTTAAAAAATGACATAATTTTATGGAAAATATCGTATTTACTGCTACAAGTTCCTCATTTATAACGAGAGATTCTAGAACAGAAAGAAAAGTAGAGTAGAAAGTAAAAATAGAGTAGTAAGTGAAATTTTAAGTAGATGAGATCGACGATATGTCAGACATACATGCAGTTTCCTCAGTTTTCGTTCTAAAATCAAATATTTTCATTCGTCATTCTGTTACAGTATGTCAGTACTTATGAGAGTGTGTTGTCCACATAATAACAACAATTAATTCATCAGAAACTCACGAATTAGCTCTCAACGTTAGCAATTAACGACCTAACAAGTTCGTAACTCGCTATATGCCTAACCTTCCACAACTTCTGCTTTCACTGAAATTTAGGGTAGCCAATGACCAGCACCCTACTCACAGATTTACCGACTATGCTTTCTCTCACCTCCAGAATTTTTTATACTATCCCAAAATTTGGCCACCTATCTTCTTGTCGCCCTATATACATATCCTTACTACTTTTTCTTTACCTTATTAGAATCGCAGAGACTTACTCACTTTGCATAATAAATAAAAAGGGACTTAATTGTTCGAACTTCATGTGTGATCACTATATGCGTGAATTATGCAAAATATACGCAATATGCATAAAATATGCCAAATAAAAAATACATTTTTAGAATCGTCCAATGACAAAGCACACTTCTCTCCAAATTTCATTGCTTCATCTATTTCCCGCAATAATATGCATTTGCCTAAACATCCACAATGTTTCTCATTCTACTGTAAAACTACCAACGCAAAACTTCAGTCGATCTCGTTCCAGACGCAAAAACCAGAAGCAGAAAATCCTCTCCAACGCCCAGCAGCCACAATTTCAATCGCACGATAAAAAATCCACAAGCAAACACCACAGAGAAAGCTTCTTAATAACGGAGAGCTAAAGAGACATTCACGGGAACGTCCTCAACTTTCCTATCCAATCCGAAACGAGCCGGGGAACTTGCTCGGCATCACTGGAGGTCGCATCGCGATCAGGAAATTCCTCCCTCCTTTCCAAGGTGCATGTTTTTTTCGGGAAACATCGCTCGAATTCGAAGTTTCCCAGCGAGCAGAGGGGGAGATCGTCGAAAAAGCGCGGACCAAACGGAAATGGAAAAGTTGCGCGAACTGCAGTCCCCCGGTTCGTGCCGCTTCTGGTATCTCGTGTTTATTCGAAAAGTTTCTCAACTTTATGCAAATGCAACGCGCGACGACGAGGAGTGGGACGGCCACGAGGACTGGTAGCGTGCTTCGTTACCGAGAATCGAGTCGAGTATTCCTTACTGTCTCTCTCTCTCTCTCTCTCTCTCTCTCTCTCTCTCTCTCTCTCTCTCTCTCTCTCTCCCTCTGTCGAGGGTACACTTGCAATCTCCATTGTTTCGTGAAGGAAACAGAGGCCAGGAACGTGCTGGAACTTCTTCGGCATACTTTCCACCGGATTAATTAATTGCCTCTTCCGTTTTACCCTCTCTATAGTCGCTTTCAAGGGCTCTCTTAAGCTGCTCCACGAGGGTGAGGTGCTTTGAGGAGAGGAGAAGGGGCGAATCGTGGATCACGTCGAAAAAACGAATCTGCTTGGACGGTGTTCGCTTGGATTTCTTTTTTTTTCTTTTTCGTCGGTTGAAACAGATCGCGTTTTACATTCGAGTGTAATAACGTCTTACGAGCGAGTAACGTGATTAATGCGGCTTTTCCTGGTGGATGGAAAAGTTTAATTGAACCGATTGCTCGAAAGCGTCGCGGAACTTCGATTTCGACTACTGACGATCGGACTAATTGAGCGGAAAATTGAATCGCGTCGCGTTCTGGTATAATTACGCCGGTATGAATTGTTCATGAGCGCCGGGGAATTTGTTTTCGATCGTTTGCCGACAATTTTCGGGACGATTTTTCTGGGAAGAATCGACGTTTTGTTTTCGGATGGAATGGAAATTGATATCGATAATTTAGTGGGTCGACGAGCAACGGTTTGGCGGGAATTTATTTCGGGTTGTGTTTTAATATAGAGCAATTTGTAAATGCGCAATTGTGATTTAGAAATTGAAATATAACGTGGTTACTCTAATTTTTGAGTGGTGAAAAATTGGAGGAATTTTATTTGGTCCAGAAATAATTTATAGATGAGTTAGCTTGCTTAATTCATTGTCATTAGAAAAATTTCGTGAAATGTGACATATGTAACTAAATAATAATTTTTTTTTTAAATGAAACTCTTATCTTATTAATTCTATATTAAATTTCATCCCTATAATTAATTACTGTAATTGTGGACTAAGTTTAGACTCCCAAAAAGCGGAGGAAATTTAAAAAAATTTGTATTTTGACTGTTTCCGAATTCTTAGTGTTTTAGAAGTTTAGAAATTTCGTGACTCTTTAAATGTTAGATTGCACAGAGGCAAGGGAAGAAAGAAACCACTCCACCAAAACCGAATGTCGGAACTTCCATTTCGAAATCGAATTTTCTTCTAAACGTCATCTACCTTTGTGGTGATCGCGACCAACGATGCTCCACTTTGAGGATGAACGATGTCCTTCAGACTTTTTTGCTATTAAATACTACCGTGACCTGTATCTTATCTTCTACAGTGGTTCAGCTTGAAGTAACCACTCGTTCAATACGTTATTTCGAGAAATGTATTGTTAACCCTTTCACTCGCACTGTAAAAATGATTAAATTGTAATTTGTTCAAATAAGTGTTAACCAAATGTACTTCATTTAGAAACAAATATTTTCTCTATTTTTCGCAGTTTATTTGCACTATATATAATATTGAAAAAATTGAGAATTATAAAAGCTAAGCTTTTTTTTTTCCTTTGCTGAAGCTCTTGCAGTAGCAATTTTTAATTTAGGCATTTTGCTTAAAATACAACTTCTATTGATACTCCTTCAAGTATTGTATTGTTCATAAAAAGTATCTGATTAAAAACAGATTTTTGTGGACAAATTTGTTTTACTAATATCAGCACTCTAAATTCAACGAAATAACATGAGCACGCCTCTTTAGCATTACTTCCGTGACTGACTCATTTTTTTTTTTAAGTTAATCTTCAATTAATACTGCATTTTTTGCCCTTAATTTATTATCCCGAAAACACTTGTTGCTGCTATTCAACGTAACATTCAGGAATCGAGAGACAGCTGGAAATAATAAACTGGTATCGCCAGGTAATTTATATTGACCACAACAGCGAAATGAATTGTTAGAAATTGAAATTGTAAATTTATTCGCAACGTCAGCCTGATCCTTAATTAGCGAAGGAGCATTTTTTCGCGAGAATAAATTGCCAGAGGTCGCGTCCTACCGCTGCGTCCTTTTTTTTTTTTTGTTGTTGTTGTTTCATTCCATAAATAGCTGTGAGAGAGCCTGTCTGGCATACGAAACGGCATACTACTGCGAAAAATGCTGTCTGTAGAACGGTACAATGTAACCAGCGAGGTGTAACTCCTGGCGAAACGAATATTGCTCGTTCAGGCTGTTTCGTTTCCATCATTTTTACTTCCTCCGCCTCAGATCCGCACTATTATCCTTCGGGATTAATATAAAAATGGTCCTTTGCCTCCGGGGGCCAATGTAAGTCATTGTAATCGGACAATGAACAACGAAAAAATGGAAAAATTGAATCCTGAGAAATTGGTACCGCGAGAATTGAACCGATTCGGTCGAAATTTCAATTATTAATCCTTAGTTGTATTTTCTCTTTTCTTTGTCGCCGATAACGAACGCGTTTCAATAACGAACCGCGTCTGTATTAATTAATCAAATTCATTAATCTGTTAACTGGGTCATTTTCAATTAGAAACGATTATTATGTGCGTAATTAAAATCAACGAGAAATGAAGTTGATTCGTTTTCTCGAGCAACTCTATACGAATTTCACGCGATTTATTTTTGATAGGAGGATAACGATACTATTGGGAATTTTTAGTGAATTATGTGAACGAGGAAATTAGTACATAATTGACGAACAATCGGAAATTGAAATATTCGTGAATATCGAACTTACTTACTTTCGTTGCTGAGTTGAAATTGAAATTGTTGAATGGATATAAATGAATATCAACGATGAATTGAAAGTGAATTTCGAGGAATGTAGGAATGTGTGAAACACGTGATAGATAAATGGTTATTAATTTTTCTCTTGTTTCTAAGGCAATTTAGATTAGGATTAGGATTCTGTCGTCTATTCTTATCGCGGATACGATCGCGCTGTGTCTTCGATATTTTATGGTATCGATGGCTTGGGAACGTTGCTCCGGAAATATTTTGTTTGCTCTCGCGGATGCATGCGTATAGAACACGGAATCGGATATTCTCAGAGTTTTTCCTTGCCGACATAAGCCGCATAAACCCGATGAGACTTTTGTTTGCACGATGTCGTCCGTGTATCGATGTCGAGAACGTCGTTCCAACATGAGCCACGACTTGTGTCTGCAGAAACGAAAACAGCTTTTTTTCTCCTTTTTGTTTCTACATAATTTTCCGATGAAAATTCAGCGCAACCGTTCTACGTAGTTTTTACGTAAAGAATGATTTTCTCCCTTCTTTTTTACACGAGATTAAGGTATTTACGTTGATTGAGACGGAAATTTCTATTAAATTTGGAATGTTTACTAATAGTGTAGATACATGTACTTGATTATGAATTGTGCGCTGGTAATTTTGTGATCGAGCTGGAATTTTTCTGATTTTTTGTAGGGATGTTTAGAATGGTCGCTGGTTTGAAAAATAAATTGTGGGAGCAAGGTAAATTAGAATGTGGTAGCGTGGGCAGAAAGTTTAGAAAAGTCTCTCAACAGGAGTTGAAGAGCTATTGGAATGATGAACTTCATGAACGAATGACGAACGAAGCAATAAGGAATTGAAATGGAATAACGAATGGATCGAATAACGAGTGAATCGAATAAGGGATGATTCGTATTGAAATCGAACAACGAATGATTCGAATTGAAGTCGAACAACGAATGAATAGAATTGAAATCGAATAGCGAATGATTCGAACTGAAATCGAATAACGAGCAATGTAATTGAAAGCGAATAACGAGTGAATCGAGTAATGAATGGTTCGAATTTAAATCGAACAACGAATGAGTAGAATTGAAATCAATCAACGAATGAGTAGAATTGGAATCGAACAACGAATTATTCGAACTGAAATCGAATAAGGAAGCAATAAAATTGAAATCGAATAACACATGAATAGAACTGCAATTGAATAACGAGTGAATAAAATTGAAATCGAATAACGATGCAATAGAATTAAAATCGAATAACGGACGAATTGAATTGAAATCGAATACTGAATGATTCGAATTGAAATCGAACGACGAATGACTCAAATTGAAGTCGAACAACAAATGAGTAGAATTGGAATCCAATAACGAACGAATGAAATTGAAATCGACTAACAAATGAACGAATAACGAATGCAATTTTATTCCTTATTCGTTATTTGAATAATAATTAATTCGAAGAACGCTCAACACCGGTCTAAATTTAATTATTCCCAACACACGTGAAGCAGAAACCGCTTCGCAGCTTGCCACACGGTTTCCCGGACGTGTAACGCATTCGAGCATTGATGCAGCCCTCGTCCTTGCGAGGATAAGCGTTCTCGTCCTCTCGTCGAGATGTCCTGACTGACGCGCCGTGTGGAATTATGCCGTGCCATCTGTGGCGTACGTTGGTCCGCGTAAGCGGTGTCTTTCTTCGCTTTTCTCGTTTTTCTTGCTCGTCGCGTGTCAGCGCAACAATGCGGCCGCGCGCTTCGTGCATCCGGACGGAAGAACGCGAGAAGAACGTCTCCGCGTCGCGTCGGGACACAGTCCGCGGCGCGACTGTCATGTCGCCGCTTGTTGTGTCTCGTGGACGCGTCCTTTTCTTCCCATCTGGACGCAGATTTATACACGCGCCGCTTTCGCGGACGTGAGCAGAATGCACTCGCTGTTGATCTGTGCATTCTGCTCAAACGTTCCGATCCCCTCGTGCAAAATGGAATGGTCCTGGCAACTGGTTGAATTATGTGACAATAATGTGTGTAAGGATATTCGTTTCCTTTTTTTTTTCTTGTTGGAATATACATTATCTGCGTTCCATAAATACTTGAATTTCTTCATTTTTTTTTTAAGGAATTCAAAGAAAACTTTCCAATGTTACTTTAATTCCTCTATTTTTCTACTTCCATTTTGACCACACAGTAGTTCATGATATAGATTATATTTAGTGTCAATTATTCTAAATAAAATAGTAATAACTAAAGTTGCATTAAAACTGATCCAGTGAAATGTTTCGGTGTAGTGAAAAGTTATTATCTCAGTGTGTTATTCCAACACTTAAATATGGAAGTGATTTTGTGATAATTTGGGCATGTTTTCAGAACTGTGACAGAACAGTATTTGAATGTGTTTCAACAAGTGGATTGTGTTATGGCGAGTGAATTGCTGGATTTATCATTTTTAATGTGGTCTATTTAGATTAATTGAATTCTAAGCTTAATTGAGGAATGTTTTTGTTAGTGACGTATTTCAGACTAATGCATTTATGTTTTGTTCAATGTATGCAAATGTTCAAAATTGTCTGTAGTAAGTTTGAATTCGTAGTATGAACTACTCGAATTAGTAAGATAATTGATATTAATTTTTATTCGAAAGGATAAGTTATTGAAATAAAAATGTATGTCAGTATTTACATTACTATTCTATCATTTTATCCTAAAATATCCAATTGCAAAACGAAGTAATAAGACTTAAAGCTGAGGTACAGAAAACTTTAAGTAGAACAGCCCTACGATTGATCAGGCAGCGTCACAAAACAAACACACAATCATCTATAACTTTCTGCTCAGTTTATTATCTATTTATTTTCTATTACTATCATTGATATTGATCACTTATTCCTAAATTTTCGCAATATAAACAAATTATATCAGTCTCGACAATCAGACTACTCTAAACTCTTCCTGGAAATTTCCGAAAATTCCAGCGATAATTAACAATTTTTCTCACTCACGTTAAAAATAACCACGAAAACTATACAGTCACCGTATCAAGCAGTGAAACAACGACGCTTTCGCTAAGCTAACACCGAAAATACTCCGAGTACTCAGGCTCAACAGGCATTATCAAAACATCCACTTGTCTGGAGTTCTGGTTTCTCGAAAAACCGGCGCGTCGCGGGAATAAATTAAAGCGCGAAAGAGGAGAAGAACTTATATCGCTTAACGGGACGCGTCGCGACGAAGACACTGGATATAATACCAGTTTAACGTGGCGCACGGGTACGTAGAAAAGAGACTCGACATAGTTTCAACGAGGTGAATTCGGTTGCTGTCGAGCGGCGAGAGGAAGCGAGAGTTTACGCGGAGGTAGCGGAATTCGCGCGCAGTTTCCTTTCCGCAAAGTGACCGAAGTCGAGTGCAGGGCAAAGCCGGCTGAGTGCAAGAACGTCGCGGAATATTTGGCGACTTGAAGTGCAGTTTAGAACTCGAGCGAGCTCAGCCTTCGCGAACTGGTTCCGCCAACTGGAGCGTTGCGCGTGTACTTTTGACGAATTCGAGTGCATGCTCCGTTGCATTCGTCCTCCTACCTTCTCTCTTCCTCTTTCGAACGATTTTTCTTGGTCGTTTGCGAAGAACAAGACGTTTCACGGATATCGCTGGAATTTTAATGAATTTCATTTGCGATCATTTTTCTTCCCTCCTTCGAATTATTTTCGCCAATGTTCTTCTGGCCTGTTCTCGAACTGGATGCATACTCGAGGCTGTTAGTACAATAGTAAGCTAACCCTGAAGCGAATTTTTATTGTGAAATGAAATAGATAAAATTTTGGAGAATTTTTATTGTAAAATGAAATAGAGAGAATTTTGGAGAATTTTTAGCATAAAATAAAATAACAAGAAACATTTTGAGATGGCTAATGAAATTATTGACGTTTTAAAATACTTTTGGAAGTTTCTGTTTCTAGGTACTTGGGCGACTATAGAATAAAAATTTAACTGTATATGAGGTGGCTTATGCTGAGAAGTCAATTCACCCAAATTTCTGGGTTAGGTTACGATATAATCGATAGTGTTTCAATAGTATTTCGTTAGCATTTCCGTAACATTTTACTTTGGTTGAGATTATTATTGCTCGATGTTTATTTCAGTTAAGATATTTCCTGCAGCCCAGAAAAATGATTTTCGAAGCTAATTTCGTTGATACTACAGGAGAGTCTCGTTGGACGTCATTTTCGAAAGTTCCTCCCCTTGTCGGATTAAATTTTCATGTTTTAACGAGAATGGGCTGTTTCATATTTGCATCGACTTGTTTATACGTATAGTTCTGTGGCACCACAAAAGCTGCCGGCTTTTACAACGAAAGGGTTCTTGTATTAATATTCATACCGGTGAACATAAAAAATGAGGCGCTACGGCGAGGGATGCTTTGGTTTAGAATATTAAAAAAATTATTCGCCTGGAAATTTTCGACTGGTAACTCGTAGAATAGGATTTTCAGCTAATACTAAGCTAATTGGACATCGTGAATAATTAAACGAATATAACAAACGTGGTATATTTTATTTATCGATGATTATGCGAATTTGTTAAATATTAATTGGTGTACAAACTGGACGTTGAGCTTTTAATATTATTTTCTTGCGATAATTATTCAAGCATTTCTGCAGGAAAGTTTGTTATTTAGAGGGGTGCAAAGTAGATAACAGTGTTACAGAGTTTCGCTTGTTCTCTACGTTGTCTTCGCTGGTAATTAGAATTACTTTGTCTTCTTCACTGTCTTATCATTTTCATTTACTGGAAAGCATCGAGGAAGTACCGAGATATGGAACCAGAAATGCGGAAAATTTGCAATAAAGCAGCTTATCAATGACTATATATTGTTAAGAAACTGTTAAGAACCTCACCGTTAAGAAACTCACCCTTCTTTTCAATTAGCTACGGTATACCTTAAATAATGCTTTCAGTTCCAGAATTTTTCGGAACATTTACTGTGCAACTAATTTCTCATTGACGACCAATTATTTCAACAGTATTCTCTGAGGTAACATCAACCATAAACCATTGTTCTGCCTCTCCAGTCGTTAATTCTATGGAGAATCAAAGCGCCAGCGTGTTTTCCAACTATCATCGAGAATTTCCGATTGAGCTAGTAGCGATTCGCACCGATACATCTAGCGTTTATTCGACGAATCCGATTTCGGATCCGAATCGCTTTTGGGACCCAGTGTCTCGCGAGTAATCAAAAAAATGGTCGATGTTCAGCGGACGATGTACAGTCCCATTGCGATTCTTATTCGATTTCTCTTGTTTTCTGCTCGATCGATGTGTGATTCACACACCCATCAGGTTCTTTCCGTGAAATATAATTTCGCTTCGTCGTTAACAACTTCGCGCTTTTAAAACGTTCGAGAAATTACCATGGTAGTCCAATTGATCGAATCAAAGCTGACATAATAACACCACAATGTTGTAAGTACTATTGTACATAATTGGTGTTGATATTAGAGCGATCCTAGTGCTCCACAGAGGGGTTTGACGTTTCATTCGTTTTTGATTTAATCTCTCATGCCTCTAATATTATTTTATACAAATGAATGCTCAAAATACTCATTTCGACATTTCATTTGTGCATATCTATCATCTTTCTGAACAATAATTGCATAATAATTAAGTTCAACAGGTTTCTTCGTTTTTCGCTTCTCCAGAAAATTTTACTTCTTAGTATTTAAAAGATTGGTGTTTGAAATCCTCCAATTTTCGTTTTGCAACCAAAAAACCGAACACCCAATGCTTCAAGCCACATTCCAATCGCTAAACTCCGCCTTCAAGCTTCAAGTCATACATTCCAGTAGCTAAGCTCCGCCCTCAAGCTTCAAGTCATACATTCCAGTAGCTAAGCTCCGCCTTCAAGCTTCAAGTCACATTCCAGTAGCTAAGCTCCGCCCTCAAACTTCAGGTGACACATTTCAGTAGCTAAGCTCCGTCCTCAAGCTTCAAGTCACATTCCAGTAGCTAAGCTCCGCCCTCAAGCTTCAAGTCATACATTCCAGTAGCTAAGCTCCGCCCTCAAGCTTCAAGTCACATTCCAGTAGCTAAGCTCCGCCCTCAAACTTCAGGTGACACATTCCAGTAGCTAAGCTCCGCCCTCAAGCTTCAAGTGACATTCCAGTAGCTAAGCTCCGCCCTCAAGCTTCAAGTCATACATTCCAGTTGCTAAGCTCCGCCCTCAAGCTTCAAGTCACGTTCCAGTAGCTAAGGTCCGCCCTCAAACTTCAGGTGACACATTCCAGTAGCTAAGCTCCGCCCTCAAGCTTCAAGTCACACATTCCAGTAGCTAAAACTCCGCCCTCAAGAACCGAACACGTCAAATTTCAAGTCACAACATTCAAATTGCTAAACCGATTCCTCAGAAACAGAACAATTCATTCAACACCTCACCGCGCAGCTTCCATCAATTCGGAAATCGAGTCTAATTGAACAGCGTGAGCGAGCAGCGCTGAAGCGAAGACCGGTTAGTTCGATCTCCAGACACCATGCAGAACCTAAAGCGACGTCACTATTATCAGGCAATATCGCTGCCTTGCAGGAAGGCGTTAATTGCACCGGGCCAATAAATGTACGGGCCGCATCCTTTGGGAGGCGGAATTGCATCCGCGAAGGCACGTTCTCTCCTTTGCCGGTCGACGTTCACGCTACGCCGGCGTTAATTCAACGAAAATTCATTAGCGTCGACTCTTAGAGGAGGCTCGCATCGACGGCCCGTGAAATCGAGCTCAAATCGCGAAAATTCGATTATCCGCGCCGTGTCATCGTCGCCGCGGTCGCAGAGAGCCGCACTTTCCACGGCTGCTCGCGAAACACCCGTTGCAGCTTTGCGAAACTTTCCAAGCCTCTCTCTCTCTCTCTCCTTTTCTCTTTCTCTCTCTCTCGGTGTTTCTATCGTCCGTGTGCCCGCCGCTAATTTCGCTCGTTGCGACACAATGTTTACCCAGCTCCGCGCTCGTTCGACACCACTTGCCTCTGATCGTTCCGTTAAAACTAAATTTGGAGGTACACTGTGCTTTTCGCTCCTAAGGGGAACATTTGGCAACATTTTTAAGAGGATTATGTATTGTTAGTTTAATGCATTTTCGTACATGACGTTGTCATGTAAATTAATGGAAATTACGTCCAATTCCTATTATGTGCTACACAAATATTCAGACACTCAGCAAAAATGAACTTTCCGAATATTCGTATTGTTGCATTTTTAATAGTTTTCCTTGCACCGTGTGTAATGGCTATTTTGTCAACGTTCGAATATATTTTAGAGTAACTGCATATCATTTCCATATCGTTTCATTCATTTTCCTGTTAAATAAACGTTTGCACGACATGCAAACACCCACAATGTAATTTCACCACGCTATAATTTCTCATTGAATTACGATTTCCATGAATGCATTAACTTCGTACTGTGTCATCGCCATTAGCTTGTTTCAAGTAACCAGTGTTCCATATTTAATGAAAACAACGCAACCCAGTTTCAACAAAGATTCCAGAAATAATTGAACTAGCTTCACACTATAGTAGTATCCTATTTCCAGTATTTTTTTGAAACTTTTTCAAATATTTTAAAGGAGTCAAATTTCTGAATGAAAAAATCAACCCAATTGCAGCAATAATTCGACCAGTTTATGTTTCACACTATAGTAGTATCCTAACTATTTCCAGTATTTTTTTCAAATTTTCTAATATCTTTTGAGAGGGCCAAATTTCTGAATGAAAAAAGCAACTCAATTCCAATAAAAATTTCAGAAATAATTGACCCAGTTTGTTTCACAATATAGTAGTATCCTAACTATTTCAATTACGTTTTCAAAATTTTTCAAATCTTTAAATGGGTCAAATTTCTGAATGAAAGAACTAACCCAATTCCAGCAATAATTGAACCACCTTACGTTTCACACTATAATAGTATTCTAACTATTATATTTCCACTATTTTTTTTTAACTTTTTCAAATTTTTAAGTGGGTCAAATTTCTGAATGCAAAAACCAACTCAATTCGAACAAAGATTGTAGAAATAATTGACCCAGCTTATGTCTCACACTATAGTAGTACCCCAACTATTTCCAATATCTTTTTCCAAATTATTTACTGTCGAAAGATTGCGATCCGAGATCGAAATTTCCGGAATCGAAGCGAAACGAGGGGAACTTGTCGACAGTCATGCTTAAAGTTCTCAAGTCACGTAAAGACTTCTTATCGACACGGGGGTTCACGGTGGCCCCATGACCCATGACCTCGCCTCCAAGCACGTGACTCCTCACGCACGTCGATTTTGGCTTGAATTTCCACGTCGCTCTGCACACAAACCCCCTTGATCCCTCGCTTAAAATCGGGACTCGCGATAGGCAAACGTTTGCCGTGGAATCAAGCACGGTTCACTATTCGACTTGATGAAACGTTACTTTAATTCTTCGGGATTATGCCGGGTGAAACAGTAATTGGGGCTGACTGGAAGGAAGGATGGATATTTTCGGCTGGCTTTTCGAGCCGGGAAAGCCGATATTATTGGAGTGAAACTTTTATTTTTGGCTTGAATGCAGATTTAAAGTATCCACGGTAAATGAAAAGCTTTGCTATGATAGTGTGGGAAATTGAGATGCAGGGATTTAGGATGTATTTTAGGGAAGTATCTTTTTGCACCCTGCTATAATTGTTTTTCATGCACTTACGTGCTGATTAGTACGATTTAAATGGATTCAATTCTCTAGTACGAGAAAGTATTCTAATCTGGTTGTAGGAAATTAGTATCCTGGATATTTATTGGGAAACGTGAGTGTATATGTAGTTACTTTTCGTGCTGACTTTATTAAAGAGATAGTTGTATAGTAGTCCAGATAATTATTAGCCAACAAAACTTCTCTATGAAATTTGACACCTCCATTGCTAATATTTAAGAGAGGCAAAAACCATAAAGTCATACTTTTATTATAGAAAGCAGTTTACGTTCGAATTAATTTCAAAATTTTTAAAAGAATCAATCACATTGGCTTCTGAAATAAATTATTTATTACTCAACTACCATAAAAATGTTTATCATTTAGCGTTGTCAAGCCTCATTATTAAAGAAATTAATTTTAAATATAAAAAAATACGCGTCAATCCAGTACTTTCGCTCTAAAATTAAACAAAATTGAATAAGTAAATTCAATAAATGGCCTTTACTCAAGCCATAAAGGTGTTATTTTTCATATTTTCTTTCTTTTCATAAAAATTGACTGCGACCTATTATTTAACGAAAATGTTGCTTTAAAAAACTACGCTCTCAATGTTTGTTTAATCACATTAATTCCACAGTTACGCTATTTTATTCTCAAGCTCCCAACATTACCCCAGTCTCCCCTAATACAACAAAATATCAAAAAAAAAGAAAAAAAACTAATCCCACAATTACATTACGGTCGTTAAGAATCTCCGTCGTACGAACGACGATAATCAGCAGTGTACGCTCCGTCAACCACACACCTAAGATTATGTTAATATGCAAAGTAGCCAGGCTCTCGGCAAATCCCTACACCAAAACTATAGTATGATGAAGAGTGCAAGTCAGATTAGGTGGTGGAGAGTGGGAGGCAAGTAGGAATGGAAAAGAGCAACTGGCTGGTTATAGTGGCAGGAAAGTACGTATTTGGCGATGGTCCAGCCGCTGTCTGCACGCTTGGAGTGTCCATTATTCCATTAGCGGTTACCGTGTTAACTCTTTATTGCCCGTCGGTATATGAGCCACCGTTCTTCATTCTCGCTGAGAGGGCGTTTAATGTCCACATTTCCCCGGGATTACCGTAAAACCGTTCCTATACCGGGCGAGTGGACTATATAGATACCGGTTGGTTCCTCTTTCACCGCACAGCACACTTTCCAGGAGCATTCCGGTTATAGTGGAATAAACGAAGCAAGCGTTGCTTATTTTAATCGGCACGAACATGGTCGCTTTGATGTCTGATTGGCGGAGTCGGAGATGTGTTCGAGGCATGCGGAGAAAATTAAAGGGTTTCGTGTTTCTCTCTTTCTGTATTTTTGTCCGGGGGATCGAAGAAAACTGTTGATAGATATTTTCAATTAATTGTGAAATAACAGTAGTTTTTTCAGTATTATTTTTTCTCTGTTACAAAGAATCAGTTATTGTATGCTCTGAAATTTTGTTGAATTTTTGCAGAAATAGGGAACATATATTTTGTTGGAATTAGAAAAGAGTTTCAAAAAGTTGAAAAGGGTGAAATTGTGGCAAGCAGACTCCTGTTACGTGGTGCATGGGCTTGCAGTGGAAGTTTTGAGCAATTCGGTGAAGTTCTGTTTGTGTAGAAACATTTGTAAGGGGTGGGAAAATTTGGGGAATAATGCTTTCCTTAAAATTAAGTACAAAGTGTAGAAATGAATTCCTTTCGACTTTCAAGTGCAATCAAAATTTTATTTAAGAAGAATGAAAGCAGATCAATCATCGGAATAATTTCAATTATTGTTTATAACCTTTTAATCATTTCTGGGTGGTTTTTAAACTCGTTGGCAATCCCAATTCGTTTCTGTCCATAATGGAACAAAGCAATTCTATGAAAATCACAACTTGCTCTCATTCCATACTCACCCTACTTTCAATTCCTTAAATAATGTCAATTAAAAAAATAATTTCAACTTCTATATTTCACCCTAAGAAACATCCACTAAAAAAATATAGTATCCTTCAGAATTTCCATTAATGAAATACAAAATAACAGTTGTAATTGAACTTTTAAAACAGAGCTAGTCCACAATTATGTAGTACAGTTTGCCTCTACTTAAACATTTCAGCATCATATTCTGCTAAAAAATATTATGTTCCGGTACAACGTTAATGTATCAAAAAATGGTTCGTTATCATTCATAATTTATAATTTATCATTGGACGATATCTGAAGGCTAATACTCGTATGCCGACTCAGACACGACGTTAGAGCGCAGAGGGTTAAAGGACACAATTGACTTGAAGAGAAATAATTGAAAAGTCAAAATTTCACTGAGTAACTTTTATTTGTAACAGTTAACAGTTTCACTGAATCTCTGATTTTCGTATTCGGTGCAAAGGATAATAGACATCGATTGCGTTTATCTCGTAGGAATTTGGTGGGGATTTGAACGAGCACGCGACGGTCGCGACAGTCGTTCCGTGTTTACGTTCTGTCGCAGCGCGTGAACGCGAAACTTTTTTTTCCGGCATTCCGAGGAGCGAGAACCCCTCGACTTCTCGTTCGAAGAGTGAAAAAAGCTTCCGGTGTCGAGCACGCAACTCGACACTCGGAATCCTCGAAACATTCAGTCGCCTTTGTTCGGCCATCGAATACACGTCGGAAGGAATCGACGTCTCTAAATTTCATTCTCGCGATAAATCGGTGTTCGAAAGTCCTGTTCGCGGCGTCATGTTCACCACCATGGTGTCATCGTCACCCCATCATCCACCAAAGAGTAAGCAGGGTGTTATTCTGATCATTTTGTACGGTTGTTTATTGAAATTGCAATAATTGAACCGGTGTACTGTGTTCAATTCTGTGTCCAGTTCGGTTAGACAAAACATAATTCACTGTTAACTTGTCAGGAACGAGGAAAAATTGCTTTTTCCAAAAATTAAGGGCAATAGTGTATTGTTTTTAATTTTTGTGATATTTGTGTGTATATCTTTAGCAATGCAGTGTGAATGGAAATTTAATTTGCTTTATTGGTAGTAGTTTGTGATATTTTTATTTCAACTTGCATGACTTATGTTGTTTCTGTATTGAATTATATGAATTATCTAAGTAAGAAGGAGGAGATTTATTTATTGGAAAGTTTAATTAATTTTTTATTAGATAGCTACAAATTTGAACGTTATAAATTTAGATCCTAATCGTCTTAAGTCGTGTTTCTGTTTTCCCTGCTCTCATTTTTTAGATTGCTACCCCTACTTCATCGTATGTCTGCATGTGATTTGTAGTTTCTATATTTATTTGATGTATTTGAATGTGAATAACATGATTCAATGCATATCTCAATTTAGAAATGAAAAATTGATTTATGTTGTTTCTAACTTCACCGTTTCAATTCTTTCTTCACTTTGCTAACAATATTTTCTTTCTTTTTAATAATATTCTCACCTTTCTGCATTTTTTTATAAAATAGATGCTAATTATTAAGACTTCTTCACTTTCGCCTTTAATTAGTTCAAATCTGTTGCATTCTTTGCAAATTACATTTTTTATCACAAAGATACTAATTACTAACAGTTCTTCACCTCCCTTTTTGTGATTTTGATAAAATTACCAAATATATTTGCCCTTTTTTTGTAAATTACACCTTGAATATTCGCAAACAGTTATCTGACCCCCAAAATTAGAAAATTACACTTCTACCTTAATTGCAAATACTCAGCAAGAAATCAAGCAACACAAATGATCACATACGAAGCAACGAAGATCACATACGAAGCAACGAAGAATCTACCAGCAATTCCTCGTTCAACTAAATATTTCTCGACGTTCTAATTGCGCTATTCTTCTTTGAAAAATAGAAAAGAAAATTGTAGGACAGCGAAACGGTAACTTTATTGCAGAACGAAACGATTGAATATTGGCCAGATGGACAGAAACGAGATCACGTCTCTGCGTCCACGTGAAAGAGCAGGAATTTTCTGCTAGAATTCGCTCCTTTTTTTTTTTTTACTATGAATTAGAGACGCTTCATACGTGCACGCGTGTCGATCTGGCTGAAAAAGTGACGAGATTTCAGAAGACAAAGCAGAATTGTAGGGGCGTCGCGAAACTTGATTAAGTGGCTGCTCGTTTTTAGCATAGAAGAATATACAGTTAACGTCGTCACGCCGGGAAATGAAATAACAAAAAATATGGAGATTTAAATTAAAAATTTATTACGGTATGGAAGATAGAGAGGTGTCTTGTTTCAGTATTTCGATGATGCTCGTACAAAGATGCCGAATTCCAGTGTTATTTAATTGTACGACACACTTTGTGCACGTTCTGTGCTTTTGTGATCCAAATTATTTCGCTTTCGTTTTAATCGTTCTGGCACGCAACAGGTTTATTATTGAACAAATGTGTACACCTCATTTTTCTTTTTTAATCTGTGAATTAACGTGAATTAATGTTGAAGCGCGTATAAAATCAGTTTGTTAAAGTAACTATAATAGAAACATTGCAGAATATTTAAGAGGTTTGATGAGACAGTGTTTTCTTTTGTTCGTAATCAAATGCAATTCTTTTGTGGTTCCTAATTAATCAAAATTTCGTTGTCGTTCCATATTAATCAAAATTTTGTTGCTGTTCCTAATCAATCAAATATTTGTGCTGTTGTTCCTAATCATTCTAATCTTTGTGTTGTTGTTCCTGATCATTCAAATCCTTGTGCTGTTGTTCCTAATCATTCAAATCTTTGTGTTGCTCTTCCTAATTAATTACAATTTTGTTCTTGTTCCTAATGAGTCACGATTATGTTAGTGTTCCCAATCAATCATAATTTTCTTGGTGTTCCTAATCTATCAATCCTTTCGTTGTTCCTGATGAACGACAATTTTGTTGTTGCTTCTTCTCAATGACCATCTTGTTGTTGTTCCTAATTAAACACAATTTTATCGTTGTTCCTAATCAACCACAATTTCTTTGTTGTTCCTAATTAATTACAATTGTGTTGTTGTTCCTTATCAATCACTACCTTTACACGGTTCCTAATTAATCACAATCTTGTTGTTCTCCTCAATCATTCACAATCTTTCTATTGTTCCTAATCAGTCGCAATTTTTAAACTTGTCTGAGACTAGCAAGACCAATTGATACAAACACAACACCAAATTGCAACGGTACGTCGCGTCGTCGATCGAATCGTTTCCCTTTCAACTGCATGCAACTTTTATCGTCCCTCAATACAACATTTCACGAATACAACGGTGTCGATTGATTTATTTAATATTGATCATATACGGCCAGACAGTGTGCGCGTTAACGATTATCGATCGGTGTTTGTTAACGACGCCGAAACAACGAAATTACTTTACTCCGTACGGTTATGTAGCGCGAATTAAATTCGTTTGATACGAAATAAACGAGGCCGGGACGAAATCTATCCGCGGTGCACGGGGTATAGCGAAACATATTACCATTTACATATCGTTCGAATAAAGTTGCCGTGCCGTGTATAAATTTCAATATGCAAAAACCCCGGCTAACCCGCCTGTATTATCTTTCTTTTGCAATTTATTCGAAGTGTTCGGGGCCACGAACTGTGCCTTGTTTCTCGGCTGCGCGTAAATTCCCGCCGGAATTTCTATTTTTGTGACATATGAAAGGCAAGCTAATTTCACGATTATTTGTAATGGAAATTGGCAAAATATTTCATCAACCAGCCGGGCAGAACGTTAATTCTCAAAGAAGAAATATATCGGAGGAGTTTGATAATTATTCCTCTGAACTAAATATAACTTTAAGATAATTTATCGTTGAAATTGTGAAATTGGAATATTTTCCACTAATTAAGTTACCTTTGTTGAATGTTGAATATTTATAAATCGAATATCGATAACGTTCATAAATTTTGACGAAGTATTCGTCTTTACAAAGCGGCTACATAAATCAGAAATTTGATTAATTACACATCTGTTGAAGTTAAACGAAGACTGATAATGTTGCTCAGAATTGCCGGTCGTTAAAATTATTCCCGATCGATAATGCAATTTCGTGCACCGATGGTCTTAGAAAATTGTTCTCGTCGTGACACGAATATCGGGCCGAAGTAATCACGATTTATGAATTTTTTAACGTATTCTTTTATAAAGAAAGCACGCAGATTTCAATTTACGGGATAACGAGGAATTTCTCGTTTCTTGCGAAGGATGCCAGTTATTCTTGAAGTTGAAAGAGGAGAAAATATATTTGACGTCGAAACGTTACCTGCGAAGTTACTTTGTGTCCTTTGAAAGCGTGTAATTTGAAAATATTTCGCAACAACGGTGGCACGCTCTGTTTTCTCGGTCTTAATTAAAAAGCTTTCATCGGTAGCTGTTACGCATAACTCATTCGGTGAACTAAATTGAACGAGATCTAAACGCGAGACTTTATGAAACTGCAGCTTTCGCAGTCCGGTTTAATTTTGTTTTTTTTTTTTTTTTTTTTCGAAAGCTCAGGAGACCGAAGTTTTCACACTCGAACACTCCAATAGGCATGAAACGGCGCTGAACAACTCTTCATTAATCATGTGTCCATTTTCGAAGCGAAACTTCTGCTGGCCTCTTCTTTTTTTTTCAAGCTGCCTCTTTCTCTCTGCATGAATCATGTTTACGTGAAGTTCGAGCAAAAAAGTATCTCCGCAATTTTTTCCCAATTTTAGTTCCTCCGCGATCTGGAAAATTATAAAAGTATTTGTAGATACTTCTTCCTTTTCTTTTTTTTTTTTTTTGCGAACGTTGTTAATGATGTTCGCGTGCGATTTTAATTAAAAGTTTCTCGCACGTGTGGAAATACGTTTAAATATTAAACATTCGCGATAACAGGTTTGTAACGCGAGCAAATTGATCGTTGAATAATTACACCGAAAGGGAATGAATATTCAGAGTGTAACAGAATTATTAAAACAGTTCTAGCAATTAGATTGTATGGCGATAATAAAATAATACAGGTTAAATATGAACGTTGATCAATTAGGTTACGCTTAAAATTTGTACAGACGCTTTAAACTAATTACTAAATGCAGGAATGAACGTACAACTTTTCACTGTATCGTTCGATGTAAGTACTGGGTGAGTGGGAATGTTTCGTCAATTTTAAGTCGCGAAAAGGTTCTCGAGTAACTCGTGAGGAATGCACGTATCGAGTTGTGAGGAATGTACCTATCGAGTTGTGAGGAATACACTGTTGAATTGTGAGGAATGCACTATTGAGTTGTGAGGAATGCACTATTGAGTAGTGGGGAATGTTAGGAGTGCACTTATCAAGTTGTGAAGAATGTGAGGAGTGCACCTATCAGGTTGTGAGGAATGTACCTATCGAGTTGTGAGGAATGCACTGTTGAGTTATGAGGAATGTTAGGAATGCACTGTTGAGTTGTGAGGAATGTACTATCGATTTGCAAGGAATGTGAGGAATGCACGTATCAAATAGTGAAGAATGTGAGGAATGCACGTATTTTAAATGAATTGGGTTATCGTAAAGTGCTTACACCACGAATATCCATGCTTTCTGCAATATTTTCTGCAATTTAATGCCTATTTGAGTGTGTTTCAACCAGCAATTCATTTTCCTCGATATCTGAAGGCCATCCAGATCGTGGTTGGCCTTCAAACGATATGTTACCAGAATGAAAGCGAATAAAAAATCATTGACAGGTTCTTTTATTTACAACTTCTTCTCCATATACAAGACAAATATTTTTTCAGCCTTGAATCGTACTACTACCTTCTTTAAATTCGTGTAACATATACAGTCACGTATAGGAACTTTATTAGCCGATATAAAACAAAAAAGAAACCGCTATTTCTTTTACTTTACGCTTATTATCAAACTTTCTCCAAACTCTACTGCAACTTTCTGTCCGTCATAATTCATTTAGTATTAACAAAACTGTTGTTAGGTAACGCAGATTCCGACAGAGCTTCTACACTCGCCGAACAATATTTAAATTACATGAAATGCACAGTGTACAAGACCGTGACACAGTATTACAAACAATTAATCTCATTTAACAAAAAACGAGAGAAAACAGAATGACAAGTGTTTAACGCATCGTAAATTATTTAGCAAAAACTACGAGCTCTGTTGACTTCCGCTGAAAACATTCACGCTCGTTAACTCCATTATTTCAAAGGAGTGGCACGAGTGGCCTCCTCTTTTTCACCCGGGCCAGCGAAACGAAACAAAAGAAGGAAACTTTTAGCACGCGTGAAAAAAGAACAATATTGACCCTCGTTTCGCGAACTTTGCTCGAATTAGGGAACAGAAACGGAAACACAAGAAACACTGGGTACAAAGAGGAAGCTTAAGGCTCCAGCTACGAATAAAGAGACGAGGTGGCCGCCTTTCTCTCTCTCTCTCTCTCGAAAGAGGAAAGCCTCGATTTACTTCCATCCTCTCAGCTGCAGTCGGAGCTGTTGCACGCGCGTTTTACGCGCTTCCCTCTCGAACGATTATTTTTCCAATCTGCCTTACACCGAGTCTCTGGGTTTCATGCAGATTCGCAATCTTTCGTTGCTCTTTCTTTTACCCTCCACCCTTCCTTCTTACCTTTCTTCGCTTCCTTTTCCGCCGTGTTCACGCTGTCGAAGCCAGGTCGGCTTATTTTCTTAGTAGCTCGGTCCGCTTGTTTCCACCGCTCGCTCGCGCGTTCTGTTGTTGCTTACTCGAGCATCTCGCGTTTCTGGCCGGAGGATTTGAAGTTCGGAAAATTCAGAATTGGACTGGGTACGTTTCCGTTTCGAGAGTTGGATACGCTTGCCGCTGAAGGATTTACCGGTGTTTCCCGGAGTTTTGTGTATTAAACTTGAAGTTAATTTTGCGACGAGAGATGTGGCTGGAGGTGTCATAAAGGAGGGGTTTGTGTATGGAGGAAGAGTGTTTTTAGGTGGAAGTGGCTCGTGTAAATGTAAAATAAAGAGGGAAATGTTGAGAGAGAAAATGATCATTTTTTCAGTTTTTATTATTCTTGTTGTTTGAGGGATGAATACCTTCGATTTTTTTAGGGAATCAGCAAGTACATTCAAAAATGTGATTACAAATAAGCAAATAGAAGGAATGAATGTTTCGATTTGGAAAAAAAAGAATGTGTACTTATTGCCACTCATATATTACTGATAATGTAATATGAGTTATCAACTGGAATGTACAGAGCACAACTATACAAAAATTTTTGTCAACGTCCTTTTTATATTTAGCATATGACATTTGTGAGAAAATTAGAGTACAATAAATATTAGTAGATATTTTTTAATTCATTTATTTATTTTTCAATATTTTTAGAAATTATCTATTCATTTTGTTTGGTTATTATTGGTTAGGTTAAAATTGGTCATTTTTGTATGGTCACAAATGCAAAGTGACACAAAATTTTTAAATTCACTCTCCTTCCAAGCTTTAAAAATTTTTAAATTCACTTCCTTTTCCAAGCTTTAAAAATTTTCAAATTCACTACCCTTCCTAGGTTTAAAAATTTTTAAATATCACTCTCTTTCCAATCCTCAAAAATTTTCAAATTCACCTCCTTTCCAAGCTTTAAAAATTTTCAAATTCACTACCCTTCATAGCTTTAAGAATTTTTAAATATCACTCTCTTTCCAAGCTTTAAAACTTTTCAAATTCACCCTCTTTCCAAGCCTTAAAAAGCATTCAATCTCTTCTTCACAAAACAGAACAAATTTCCAAGCAACCACTTTCGTTCAAGAACCTCTTTACAATCTTAAAAAAAAAAAATTTTGGATAAATTCCGACAAATTCCGATGCTCGTGATTGCTTCCTTGATTATCGAGAACATGGTTGCGTCTCAAAAACGGAACTAAACTGGAGCCAGCAAGTGTCTGTCCATTACGGTGTGGCTTTAACAAGGGTTGGAAATCCCTTGGTGAAAATGGAAGGCGAATAAACAGGGACACGCGACCGAGATGTTATCCCGGGCGTGGTGGTGCAACGTAACTTTGCGAAACACGGAAGGGACTGTGGATGGAAAAAGCGGAGAGAGAAAAGAGAGAGAGAGAGAGAGAGAGAGAGAAAAACAAACTTTCGAGAAAGTAATCTCACGCTCGGCACTGCGGAAATTCGCCAGTGAAAATCCTTTTCTTCACGTGACTCCGCTGTAGTTCACGCGACGAACCGACTGCTGGTGTTTACAAGGAAACGCGGTTGACGAAATCGATCGGACGCAGTTCGTAAATTGCGGTTTTCGGGAGGACCGGTTTCTGCATGAGTCGGTCTGAGACGTGGAGCAGAGAATTAGCGGATGTTGTGGAATGTGTGAGTATGTAATGTGATGCTAATTAATTGCGTCAAGAATGAGGAATGTGGTAATGTGGAATGTGTAATTGATGATACAAGTATCTCGTTTCTTTTTGGGAAAATGTCAATGGATATCAAACGTTCAATTCAAAATTGAATATCAATGAAGTGTCATTAAATGAAGTATCAATGAATTTTGACGAAATCGTTATCAATTTTTAACGTTTCTCGTGCACACACGTTTCTTCGTATTGAATTCGTACATTTATTGTAAAAGATAATATTAAAATACATAAATTTGTCTGAGTCTATGAAAGCTTGTTAAAATGAATGATATGGTTATTCGTATAATTTTTTTTAAACAACAAAATATTTGAAATTGTTACTACTGGAAATATGTAGTTAATTTTAATTACGCTACTGTGAGTTATTAAACAAAGGAATACTTACACGATTCAGAATTAATTCACGCACAACCTTATAACTGAGGGTAATTAGCATAAATTCCGTTTTACACCCGATTAGTTTCAGGCAAAAGTAGACTGGGCAACATTCGCTTCTATTATAAGTAATAAATTTCCATTCTGCATCTATTTTCTAATGCGTTAAACTAATTGTCATAATCACGCCATTCGAAATGAACTTACAACAAAACGCATCGCTAGCTCACAGTTCGTTTAACATTTCGTTAATTCCACGAACTAGCAAGCATTTAAAGGTGCTTACACTTCAACGCGACAAATTTCTAGAAATTTGTGATAATTTTCTCGAACTGCGAAATTTGGAATACGAAAAATAGGAAGAATTCATAATACGAATACGTTTCTTTAAATTTTCAAAAAAACAATTATCATTCCTCCTGGAAGAAATCCGACATTTCGCATTTCACGACCTAATAATACATAAATTCCGACCGTGCTATTATTCGCGGCCACGTTCGTTCGTCTCGTCCTATCAGACTCCGTTCATAAAACTCAATTTATAAAGAACTGGCCAAGTATCGGACGTATATATCGACGGGCACAATGCCGGCCGATCGAAGTGCAAGTGATTGCACTCCGCCGCGGGATTATTACATTTCCAACAATCGAACGGGACGATTTCTCGTCGCGAGCCAGCTCGTTCCTTCGTCCACGGCTGCGACACCTCCATTTTCCGCTAAAGTGGAAGGAACCAGCGTGTCTGGAGTAGCCGCACGTGTCTGCAAGAGGAAAAGTGTCTGTTGGAGGAACGAACCGAACGAACGACTGCCAGAACCGTACGTGGCGAAGTGGTTCGTTCGGTTTTTAGTGGCCGTTACTATCGACGACACTTTTCGCGAGGCGGAGAGAGAGAGGGTTTACCGCATGGACGAACCGGGGAGGGGTAGGAAATCCTCGATCGATGTAACTGGATAGAAATTGTTTTCTTTTGACCGAGTGGAAATACGTCCTGGGTAATGGTCCTCGAGTACGTGCCACTATCTGAAATGTGAAGTTCATGGGGCGGTTCGCGGTTTCGAGTGAAAGACGTTGATGCGTGGAGTTGATAAAAGGAATGTGGAATG
>NW_017100440.1:68040-92637 GCF_001263275.1 Habropoda laboriosa | reverse complement strand
TGAGTACACATTTTGAGTATTACACTGTGGGCAATATTAACGCAAAATGCAGTTTTAAAGTTGCATTTCGTACGGAGATAAAAGTGTTGATAAAAGGAATGTGGAATGTAGGATACTGGTCGAGTGTTGAGGACACATTTTGAGCATTATGGAATGTAGGCAACATAAACGCAGAATACAGTTTTGAAGTTGTACTCTGCATAGAAATAAAAATGTTGACAATGCTTGGAGTTGATAAAGGGAATGTGGAATGTAGGAAACTTGACCAATGTTGAGTGCACATTTGAGGTATTATGGAATAGGCAACACAAAAGTTAAGTACAGTTTTAAAGTTGTGTTTCGTACAGAGATAAAAATGTTGATAAAGGGAATGTGGAATGTAGGAAACTTGACCAATGTTGAGTACACATTTTGAGTGTTATGGAATGTAGGCAACACTAAAAGTATCGATAAACGTGGGAATTGTTAAAATTTAAGCGCTTTTATGTTAAAAATTCTTTTTATTTATCATATCAAATGTAACCCAAATGTACAGTGCATTATTATCAAGGGAAACTGTAAAACTGTATTTCTGCATTTGGGGCGGGTTTTATGTGCGCCACCTGAGTACTATCCGAAACATTTTACATTTTGGAGTACCATCTGAAATATTTTACATATCTTTTTCCCTGGAAAATGAAACTTACTTATATAAAATAAGAATATATTTTTAACGCATATTTTAGAGCTCTTAAGAAGTTTCATTGTAAGGTAATAAAGGAATCACGATCGAATAAAATCGAATAACAAAATTTGTAACTGCTTGGAGCATCTTGCACTATTTTAAATATATATTGTTAATGAACTAGGTCTAATAATTTCGATACGTAAGGCAGAATACAAGATTATCAGACATAACATATTTAACAGCAAACAAGTACTCAAGACCGAGCAAGACTAATGAACTCTGCATTACAACTTAATATTACAAGGTGTTTTAAATCACCTATCATAAATCTGGTAGCCCATGTGTCGCGTATAACCAACATCACTTAATACATCAGAAAATGTGTACCTTACATCACGCACAAGTTCCATTACACTACGTTCACCTAAATCAGCCAGTACCATTCTCAACCATTACCATTTCTCAATAATAACTCGTAAATATTCAAGCTTAACAACCTGCGAATAGAGCATATACTATGGGTACCATTAATTATACCTAAAGAAAGACGTTGCTAAATCCTTTTTCCATCGTACAACATTGTACTTTTGTGTATAGAATTTTAATACAAAATTACAATGCAATATAAAATAAATTCTTAACTAAAGTTCCCGGATTCAGATTGCAAAACGTTTTTTCGCAAACTTATTGGAAACTATAAAAATTAATTTATAAAATAATTTCTCAGTTTGCAAAAACAGCTCATTCACGTCCTTTAAAAAAATGTTCAACATTTTAGGGCTGTCAACTTATGAAAGTGTCACACATTCCTTTCCATTCTCTTCCATTCCACCACAATAGATTTTGCCACTCAGAAGCCAAACTGATTAACTCCACTTTTTGATATTTTCCGAATTTCAGTATCAAAACACAAGCTTCATGCTTAATTTTTCACAGATAAAACAAATTGAATAAATTCTGAGTGGTTCAATTATCAAACTCACAGTCCAGCAACTTTCTCACGAATTCGCAAAACAGTTGCATTAAAAGTGAATCCTTCAATTTCCTCCTGCAGCACTTCTGTTATTTCGAACGAAACAGAATTTCCCTGGGTGCATCTCGATCGAAGTGCGAGATTCACAGAATCTTACCCCGAAGATCTCCGAAGCATATTCAACCACTCAACTGTGCTCCCCCGGTCATCGAGCTCCACGAGAAGAAGCCCATTGCCTTTTCGCAAATCCTCAGAATCGTTGGGAACGTGCGTACGCATATAGTCGCAGCTCGAGCCGAGCTTTCCCGCGGAGCTTTTCCCGTCGAGGATCTTTTCAACCCACTCTTTTGTCGTCTGGTGCTCGCGTGTACGAGCATCTCGAATGCAACCCTCGATTCTCTGATACGATATAGCCGGACTACGTACAACTACGGCTTCAGACAACGACGACGACGACTTAAGACAATTTCTGAGATTGCGTGCACCGCGAAAGTTTTCCCGGGGAGCCGCGAACACGGCCGCTTATCGCGAACAATTCCGATTCGTGTCGCGATACGCGGACGCTCTCTCTCTCTCTCTCTCCCTCTGTTTCGCCGGGACTGCGTAACAGCGCGAGCGTTTGAAAACAACGCGGCGAAAGGAAACGATTACTCTCCGCCGAAATTGCTCTCCAGCCGAGTATTTCGTTGACGCATGCTGTGAACGCTGCCTTGAGACGGTGGCGCACAGTGATACCAGCGGTCGTTTCACTCCTTCAGGGGATAATTCCGTGCCTCGTTTATGTGTCTCTTTGACTCGAGGGACGGTTGATGAAGTTTCACCTTTTCGTTTGTTTGATGTTTCTTGTTTTTTGCTGAGGGGAGGTTAACTGCGTTGGCGTTTGGATTTGCAAGTTAGGGGATGTTTAGGGATTTTCGTTTGAGGAATTTAAATAGGTGTTAATATGGGAGCTTTTGTATCAAATTTGATATTATATTAACGTAGAGGGTTAGGTGTGACTTAGGATTTCTTTTTAAAGAAGTAATAATAGGTATTGAGGGATTTTTTCTATTTTTGTTAACTTTTTTAAAGGTATGTTAACGTAGAGAGTTAGATGTCTTTAAGGAATTAAAATAGGTATTAATATAGGATTTTTTCTATCAAATTTGTCAACTTTTTTGAGGCATATTAATGTAGACAGTTACATGTTATTTAGGAAACGAAAATAGGTATTAATATGGGATTATTTTCTACCAATTTGTTAATTTTTTCAAGGTATATTAACGTAGACAGTTAGGTGTTATTTAGGAAATTAAAATAGGTATTAATATGAGACTTTTTCTATCAAATTTGTTCACTTTGTTCCTGTTAATTTGTAGTTTGGTTTTTAAATTAATTAATTTGGGTTTTAAATTAAGATACATAATGCATTATTTTAGAAATTATCTTCCTTTCTCTTTTCTCTACATAACACACTTTCTTCAGTTCTTCCGCGATTACAATAATTAAAAACTAAACAAATTTAATAAATTTTACTTTAAACGAATTTAAAATTAATACAATTTACTTCTAAATGAACGTAATATTATTAATACTCAGAAGAAATTACTTAAAACACCAAAAATCTTGAGAATTGTACCGTTACCATACTCACGCTCCGCACTGTGCAATCTCGCAACATTTCACGTCTCAATTAAAAGCAATAATCGAGTAAAATATAGAAAATTCTGCTGAAAATTCCACACAAATAAGAAATGTTTCATTTAATATAAATTTATCAAGAAAGGTACTCTGCGAACTTTCCATAATCTCCCCATTAAAACACGTAGAACATAACACAGAAAAATCCACGAGCGTATTAATCGGCAAATACAGCGACCGATTAAATGGGTTCTGTTTCCTCTCGTCGTGTAACGCGAAATCGTGTAACCATGTTGTACCCCGGTCTTGCTATGCCACATGGACGTTTGATGTAGGTCAGCCACGTGTGTGTATGTGTATTCTAATATTTCGCGTGCGAACGCTAAATTGCGTATCGATTAGAACGATCCACTGAAGGCAGAACACGCTTTCCTATCGTCTCGTTCTAATTAAACGTCGCATATCGTATTATGTTCGACAAGGAAAATGCAATCTGCTCTAAATATGTACGTGCAAGGTACAAGCAACGTTCTTTCAATTTTTTTCCCCCTATTTTTCTGCGATATACGCGTGTAAATGGACCATTTCAAAATTTCCGACAAAGCGATCGTGCTTTAGGTTTATTGAAGTTCATGTCGGAGAATTAAAGATTCACGCGTCACGTCAAAATGGAATGTAAATTAGCGTTATTCATTCATAGCCGGGCCATGTGCACGGGCTAATTAAATTTTACGCGGATATGTCGTGAATTTCAATAGAACGTGTGAACGCGTAAAGAAATATATCGTTAATTTCACAGGTGGAATAGTTGAGTACGTTAAATTAAGGTAGAAGGTAGAAAAATTTGTGAACAAAATATTTGGTGACTTGTAATTTTACCTATACGCATTGCCAGTCAAGTTTTAGTCAATTTTTGCACATTCAAATACGTTAAGTGTGTGCTTTATAAAGTGACAGCAGAAATAATCCAAGTATTATTCTTGATTTAATGGAGTAAATCACTCTGAGACGTCCAAAAGTAGGTAAACTTTGGGAATTTTTTTCATAGGTAACTACTAAATGAAAGTCGTCAATTTTTTTTAGAGGACGTAAATGTAATTTTCAGCATATTCCTCCAATTTTTTAAAAGTAAAAATATTGAAAGATGGAGGTTACAAAAATACTTGATTTACGATCATTTTCAGTTTGAGATTGCAAATTTCTAGTCAAATAAAATCAGATTAAATAAAATTTCTCGTACTTATTTTAGCAGATTCATGTTATTCAGTACAGAAGCACCACAACTCACGAAAATTCAAACAGAAATATCGCAAACTACTCCAAAAATGTACCTATATCACAAACAAATTTTTTTAAATACGTTGTCGAAATTTGAAAATTTATAATACATAATTTACACAGAATTGTTGTAATTAATTTTTGCAAAAAACGTAGTTTCTCCTTATTTCTGAAAAGTCAGTTAAGACATACCTGTACGCCGTCTCTGATCTCACCGATTCAAGTGCATCCTTCCACTCTTTCAATTTGCATTTCCCCCGAGACTCTCTCGCATAATTTGCACAAGGCCTTGGCAAGACATTTGAGGAACGATCTGCACAATTATAAACGCAAAATTCCTCTACAATTGCGTGTGCGACACGTACCATGCGCGCGCTTTAAACTTTCACAATCTCGTTAACGTGCGACGCCTGTGTACCCCGTCTATCCATCAGGAGTGGGCGCGAGTATCAGCCCGCGAAACGCGCGTTACGGCGTCGCAGGAAATTCAAAATTCAGCCGCGCGCGCGATCCTGGTGGCTTGTTTAATTGAAATACGTCAACAAAATTGCCCGTCTCCCGGGCGTCCTATGAAGCGGAATTTAATCTCATTGCCGAGTCGACTAGGCGCGTATTATCCGCGTAACGAGCCGCCGAACGAAATAATTTCGTTTCGCCAAGGTGAAATCGCCTGGGGCCCCGTTCGTTCGCCCTGTTGGATTTCGTTTCAGCGAGCAAGCGTGCGTGTTATCGCCTCCTCCAGGATTCGATATTGTTAAATTGATCGAGATGCTTCGGGAAATATTCGAAGCCCATTTTTCGCGGTGTTCGTTATAAATTAGTGGTTTCGCAACGCTTAATTGCAAATGTACCGTTGTTCTCAGTAAATGACAGGTTTGTTAATCAGGAAAAATTCAATATAAAGTGTAAATAAAGTGTTGCTTTATAAGGGTAATTTCTGGTGAATGTTGAAAATATACTAATCTTAATTTATTATTTTAGAAAATTAATTTTTTTAGAAATAGTTTGCATAGCTGAATTACTTGTTTGAAAGCAAGCAATTTCTATACTTGAACCATTTTTCTAGACTTAGTAGTTTCTGAGATATGTTGTGAAATATGTTTCTCATTCTCAACATTGAGGAATGTTTTTGAACCCTTCAACAGGGATTTCAGTAAATAAAAAAAAATACGTGTCAAATATTTTTTTGAGAACTATGTAATACATAAGCTTGATAAAAATCGACGACGTTGATGTGCCATAAAATGTTTTCTGTATTTTCAACATTGAGGAATGTTTTTCAACCCTTCAGCATGGATTTCAGCAAATAAAAAAAAATACGTGTCAAATATTTTCTTGAGAACTATATAATGCATAAGTTTCATAAAGATCGACGATATTTATGTCCCGTGAAATATGTTCCTCATTCTCAACGTTGAGGAATGTTTTTCAACCCTTCGACGCGAATTTCCGCAAATAAAAAAAAATACGTGTCGAATATTTTTTTGAGAACTACATCATGCGTAAATTTCATCAAGTTTAGTAATTTTCAACACTTTTTCAACACTGTTGAAGACATAGCGGCAGTGACGTAACTGTCACAATATTATTATACCTCGAAAGTAAAATTAAGTAGTATACGATGTGCAAGAGTTGAGATTAGTGTAAATTGGAAAAGAATTGATACAGTTAGAAAGGTTTAAGTGTTGAAGAAGATGATTAATACTACGAACGACTTCACTGATTGCGTTACTGAAGCCTTAAATTGACCGTTTGTTAGATGATTGCTCGTTTCTCTCTTTCTGCCTTCTTTTAAAGTATTTATTTTTCTATGTTTCAAGTGATTGTCTATGATTCTAAATAAAATTCGAATGACCAGAATAAAATGTTTCAATGTCTAAAGGATTATTAGCGAATATCTGAAGGATTAGCAAACTCGTAACAGTGATGAGGAATTACGGAAATTGAAATGTAGTTGGAAAAATAACGAAATTTCGGAACATTAGTTTGAAAGAATCATCGATGCAATTGAAACTGTACACCTGAAATGATATAAAACTACAAATCATAGTACGCAAAATTTAGCGAATTTCGTGTAGTCTTTGTATAATATTATTAATAATATTATAACAAAAGTTAATCGATAACCGTGCACATTGGTATCGCCATTCAATGAAATCACACAATGAATTAAATTAAACAAAATTGCATTTCAATGACCTTACATTTAGCTCTCCTATATCTACCATTATTTTGCACAAAAATTCTAATATAAAATACCCAATAAATTTATCGAAATATACGTCCAAATTTATAAATTTATTTTCCACAATCACAATTAAAATCATCGTAATTTCCAAATGATCAGAAACGAAAAAGTATCGCGGTATCAAGTAATTGCGTAATTTCACGAATCGTTTTTTGAAAAATTGGAAAAACCACTTGGCGAAGATTATCTTGGTTAAAACCGGGGAGGAAAGAGGTAGTGGAAATTTTTGGAATGCAGCAGGTTGCATCGGGCGCAAGGTAATCTCGCGTTTGCAACGGTATACGATGCTCTCGCGCGGTGAATACGCGTGCAGCTCGTACCTTTTGTTTTCCAATGCCGAACGTGGGCATTCTAATGTCGGATTACGAACGAAGATTGCGGCCCGCTCATTCTTCTTATCCTTTTTTCGCAATTCGCGTAATGTTTCGCCAGTCGCGGCACCATTAGCACGTTGCCCGCTTACATTATTCCTGTCTTCGGGGCACTGCAGCACAGCCGAACCTGCTGTGCTCTCCTGCCGTTTAAATAGCGAAACACTCGATGCGTGGTCTCGCCGCTTTGAACTCGCGATAACAACTGTTAACCTGTCTTCAAATTTTTCTTTCTCTTTTTCTCTAAGAGATCCTGAAGAGAATTTCTTCTTTTCTCGGAGATTTCTCTGTTTTTTGAAAGGGTCGTGTCAATTTCTTTCTTTGGGACCTTAAATTCACTCTCCTTCCAAGCTTTAAAAATTTTTAAATTCACGTGAAGAGAATTTTTTCTTTTTCTTTTTAACGGATCATGAAGAGAATTTTTACTTTATTTGAGTTTTGGTTTTTTTGAAGGAATCGTGTCAAATATTTTTTTCTTTATCGAAGAGACCGTGAAGGGAATTTCTTCCTTTTTTTTAAAACTCCAGTGCGTTATTTTGTTCGACTATCCACTATAATATCGGGTCTTTTTTGACCGAAAGACCTTATATATAACAATTTTGTTTTTACCAGCGCGCCGTATGAACTTAGACGATAAACTTTTAATACAATGTTAAGGGAGCATAAACCTGATAACAGCGAAAGGTACTAAAAAATTAAGAAGTCAGTGGGTCAAAAAAGACTCGAAAATTAATCAGAATCAACGAACGTTTCGAGGAAATAATTTTTCGACAGTCGTCTAGGAGATTGTAATGGAAATTACACGAAAATTAGACGATAATGTTTCTGCTGATTTGTAGAACAATAGAAACGTTGAATGATTGAATAGGAGGATGATTAAATGTTAAACAATTGATTTGGAGTGTGATTGAATAGATAACCGTTGATTTAAAGAGTCCCTAATTGATGAATGATTCAACTAGAAAGTGATGGAACGTGGAATAGGTGAAATAGGGTAATGAATGATTTAGCTGGTGAGTGATTGAACATTGAGAAACTGGATTGTACGATTGAATAATTGACTGTTAATTTGTCATCGAAATGGAAAGTGATTGAATGTCGGAAAATGAAATCAGGGAAAAGCGGAACATCGATTGGATTAGAAAACCATTATACAACGAATGCTTGCTTGGGCTGCATTGTGATGAAGCAATGAACCATCGAACCGGAATGATTCAGCAATCATTCATCAAATCGTACATGGTTGAATTAAATCCTTTCAGCACAGGCATTAACTGCAATCATTTAATACTGAAGAAGAATAAAACTAAATATTTTTAAATAAAACAAATCTTTATCTATCTAAAATGATTCAGCAATGATTCATCAAATTATAAATCGTTCAATTATAATTTCTTAGCACAGACATTAATTGTAATCGTTCAATATCGAAAAAGCAAAAAGAGAACAATTTTCAAGCAAAAGAAATCTTTATCGATCCAGAATGATTCATTAAATCATAAATCGTTGAACGAAAAGTTTTTAGTACAAGCTGCAGTAATAGAATATTGAAGAAGTAAAAATTAATGCAAATATATTTTCAAGCAGAAGAAATTTTCACTTTCCACAAAACTTCTTAAAAACTGTAATATCGAAGAAATAGAAAATGACGTAAATATGTTTTCAAGTAAAAGAAATTTTTGCTTTGGAAGAAACTACTTGGAGCAAATATACCACATAAATACAGTGTCAGAACGTTCTTAAAGCGATATCGTAAACTTCGTCATTTCTTCTTCAATAAGTAATTTAAAACGTTTCGGCAAACCTTTGCTTGTGGTTGATTAATTAAGTTTGTTACTCGGCTGGATTGGTATACTTTCAAACGCTTGTTTCCCGGGCATAATCAAAAGTTTCACCGCAAACGAAATTTCCTTGGATGATTTACTTTGGTTAATGAAATCCCGGCCGTGATGTATTACTCAATTACTTCGCCTAAGTTAATTTATGGGTGTATCTTCGTTGCACGTTGCTCCACTGCACCGCAAATATGTCTTTAGTAAATGTTTCCTGGCGTCTCGGTTTCACCCACCTAAATTTCCTTCGATACTCTACCTGTCGTCCTTTTTACTTCTTTCTTTTTCTCCTCCCCCTGAAATATTTCGCCGAAAGAACAGATCCCCGATTTTTCCCGTTAATTAACCTACGGAAGTTCAAGGGAAAGCGAGTTTCTTCATCGGCCGGATTTTAGCTCGAATTAATAAAAGTTCTGACGTGAGACGACTGATTAATCGAGTTTGTACTTCTTATCGTGTTCCAGTGCTTAACTCTGTTTCGTGCATGCTTCCATCGATCTAGCCGAACGCGAGAAACTTCTTCCTCCTAACAACGCATCATTGTCGAATTACTCGCTGATCGAAGTCGAAAGATTCGTTGGAATTTAGATCAGAATTGAAATTCACTCTGTTGACTCAATGAGTTATGAGTTTTTTGAGCTGCTTATTATTTTAGTACTGGGCGAGGAAGTAAAGGTAATGTATTATGTTGTACATCCTTTGCAATTTGATAATTCTTAGTTTTGTAAATTAGAAACAAATTTGTAATGAAAATTAATCTTTCACCAAAATTTGCTCCATCAATTTGACTCATTGCGATAAGGCAAAGGGAAATCTGTGGAATTGAATTTACTTAATTTCTTTAGGGCGAATAAAATGGATGAAAAATTTGTTTATAAATTCCATTTTTTCTATTTTCTTTTTTTTTTCAAAGTTACCTATGGTTTCTTATGTGCATTTAAACATAAATAATAATATGGCCTTTGAATTACCTTGGACTTTTGAAATTTTAAATCAAACGTAAAGTTTTCTTTCATCTTTGGCCATTTCTTCCATCAAAAAATTTTTCTTACAACTTAAATACTTATGAGCTCATGAGGCACTGTATAATTGCCCCTTTAGCAGAATTTACGTTGAAAAGTTGGAAATAATTTTTCTTTTAACGATTTCTAGCGTACCTTTTAATATTAACCTACAAAGTGAAGTTTTTTTTTATCAGGAAACCATTATATTTATACCGAATTATAAACAGAAACTCGTATTAAGAGATCTGATTTTTTAAGGAGATACAAATCTACAGCGATTGTCTCATTAACTTTCCCTGATTTAGTCAAGACGCATCCATTGTCAGTTGCACTTTCCACACGCCAAGAGAATGCGAACAATTGCGTGATTGAACATCTCCTTAAAGTTTCCCACGTTACAGTGAAGGTAGGGTAACGAAAGGCCACGATAATTGTCGAGGGAATCGATTACTAAACAACCAGTAAAGCAGGAAGCTAACCAGAATCAAATATTAATTCCACCGAATAGCGTTCATTTTTTTGGATCGAACATTTGATTCATCAGCTATGCTTCTTCTTTCGTTACAATTGTCTTCGTTGAATTTTTGAAACGTTTGACTTCGCACTGCTCGCAGATAAATATAAAAATTGTCAGATTTATTGAAATTTATACAAGAAGAACAACAACACTTTGCGTCAAGTGTAGAAACGTTACTTGTTGATCGTGTCTGATAATTCATTTTAAATTTGCGTTTACTTTAATATTAATTAACACGTTTAATATAACTTCCTATTACGAAGAGAAATTAATTATTGAAGCTTGGACTGTAATTTCATCACTAATTATAATCAGTCGTAATGTAGAGATTTTCACCGATTTCTGGGCCGAAATTTTACGATACGCAAGGATAATTATTTTACCCTGCTAATATGAATATCACGCAAGAAGTGGTTGTATAAAATTCACATCGAAATACGTGCACAAGTAAACGATATTCCTGTAATTTCTTCGGATTACAACAATTCGACAAGTTGTAATTTCATCCAGAAAGATACTCCAAATAACTCACCAGTTTCCAAAGATTTATTCTAAAAAAATGCTCGAGTTTCTCTAAATTATATTCCTCGTAAAAATTCCAAATCTAATCTTCCAAACTCTTCTTTCACTCACTGACGAATCTGTTTCTCTATTTTTCAGATAGAACAATGCGGTGATATCCAAAGAAGCCAAATCGAAAAGCATACATATCAACTCATATCATCTCACTTCAACCAGCAACAATTTCTGACAACGTCGTCGAAGCAACATAACGAAGCATATCAGAGGGAAGAAACGATGGTCCAACGATGATCCTGTCGCTAGCAAGGTGTATCAGGTGTCGATCAAGCTGGATCGACGAGACTCTTCGTCACGATCTATCCTAACCATACCTGTCAGATAACTTTGCACGGTGTCCGGATCGGACGTGATCAAAAAGACCGCCGCCTGTGTTCCCCGTCCTCTTTCGATCACGCGAAATTTCAAAGGGGAGCAGAGGAGAGAAAGACACGATAGGATGTTGTTGAGGTAACGCGACCTCTCGAGCCGGCTGAACAACGATCTCTAATCGAACCGTGCTCGAACAACGAAGGGATAGCAGGTGACGAAGAGCTGTGGATTCCAAAGAGGCAAAGTCCAGGGCTGTGAGTCAAGGATGGGTTTCCCCAGGAGGAGATCCCTGTGGCTGAAGGTGGCCATTTTAGCAACGGCGGTCTGGGCCACCGTGTGCTTCCTCTTGTACACGGAAGACCGTGCGAACGTAGCTGTGCAGGGTCTGGCGCCGTCCGGCGTTGCGGCGCCCCAAATGGCCAACGGATTCGTGCCTGCAGCCGCACCTCTCAGAAAAGAGACGCCGCTTAACGCGCAGCCGAAGCCAAAGGTCGCTCAGGGCGGACCCGAGCAAGGTAATTAATCGCTTGTTTATCCGGGGACAGGATGCTGGAATGGGTGGGGATTTTACTCTGAGATTGAGTGGAATCGGAGATGTGTAGGTTGGGAGGGTGAAAGGGATGAGGTTTTGATGTCAAAGTGGATTTTAACGAGGCAGGGATTTAATGGGAATTTAAAATACTGAATTACTTTGTGAGGTTTTTCTGCACTATTTTTGCACCTTTTTGGGGGGGTGAGGTATATTGCAGCAGAATTTTATGAAATTGGGTAGGTTGAGTTGTAGGTCGATGAGTTCGGTCTTAATAACTTACCGTGTAATTTTAGTTCGTAGTTGGGAGTCGTTTTTGTAAGGTACTTTGGTTTTTAATGGGAATTTGAAATAGTGCATTACTTCGTGGGGTTTATGTTTCTGGGGTATATTGCAGGTGAATTTTATGAAATTGGGTAGGTTGAATTGTAGGTCCATGAGTTCAGTCTTAATAATTTAACTTGCAATTTTAATTCATAGTTGAAAGTAAGTTTTATAAGGTAGTACTTTGGCTCTAACAGCTGATACGTTTATTATCTCGTTTTATAAATTTTCAGGCATAGAACTTTTGTAATTAGAGTCAATTGTGAAGGAGAAGTAAGGAGTACATTAGTTTTTTTAACAAAAATGTGAAGAATAACAATGAATTATTTCTATTGATTATTACATAAGTTCGACGAAAATTAGTTTACTTTCTCGACAGTCCATTTCAAGTACTTTCAGGCTTCGATATTATTCTGCATAATCATTCGAGTGAAATTACAAGTGTTATTCCACAAGTTATTCAAAATTCAACTTAGTTCACATTCCTATCTTCACATCAACTGCATTCACATTCCCATCTTTACAACATTCCATCTCTACATCTACTTCATTCACATTCCCATCTCCATAACATTCCATCTTCACATCAACATCATTCACATTCACATTCTATAACATTCCATCTTCACATCAACTTCATTCACATTCCCATCTTCACAGCATTCCATCTCTGCATCAACTTCATTTACATTTCCATCTCCACAACATTCCATCTTCACATTCCCATCTCCACAACATTCCATCTTCACATCAACTTCATCCACATTCCCATCTCCACATCAACATCTTCGAATCCTTCGAATATTCCTCGATATGAGCAACAATCGTTCGCCCGAAAAGTGCCATTGACAAAGAACAGTTGCGAGGAGAATTTCGAAAGAGTCGAAAGGGGCGAGAGAGTTGATGCACGAGGGGAGTTTCGCCGCGTAGAAGTTTGCAGCGGCCTGTTCGCCGCGCTAAAGCAATTTGTCGTGCTCTTTATTGCCGCATCGCGCACACCGGGGCCCGGCTCTCCTGGCCGGGCTAAAATGATTTCGAAGGCGAGGGCAAGACGGTGAAGAAAACTGGTCGAAGTCGCGCTCCACTTTACCTATGCCTAGGCGCTCAATATGGCACTGGAAAATAACAGTGGAGTTTATGCGGGAAAGCTCTTAGAAAAAGGGCGGATACTATATTCTCGAGAAAATTCAATTCGCCCCGTCTTCCGTTTCCTACTGCCGTTTCTGTATCGGCCATCCTTTCACCTCGTTTGTATTTCGTTCGTTTGCCCGTTGTATCGCTGCTCCTCGAAATTGGCTTTCGTGGATGAGTTCGTTAGGGAATCGATGGCTGAACAGGACACGAACAAATGGAGTAAGTGGTTGCTTTCCAGCTTTTTCGACTCTTTAAAGAAGTATTCTTGCCTCTGGAGGATTGAAAAAATCGACACTTCTATTGTATTTGTTCAATCTTTCGAGAATTCGCAAAAATTGTCTGAGTTACAGACGTTTGAAATTGGAAATAATTCGATTCATCGCGAGACAAGAACAGTATTTTGAATACGTAGAAAAATGAAGACAAATTTGTTTAAATAATTTGAGTTAGCAATTTTTTTCTAGAGCAGGTATGAATATAATTAGAATAATATTATATAATATTTATTTATAGTTGTACAAAATTAAGGATAAATCTTTTTTGATAGACACTTTGAGATATGATTTTAATATAATGTTCTAATTGTTGATGGGAACAAATGACGAATTTCGCGACAGTCGAATAGCAATCATTTCTGCACATTCTTGACGTTTCGCAAGATACAAAATTCACACTGGGAACACCGTCTGAAATAGACGAGTCAGTTTGTCTTGTTAATGAGTTACAGACTGGTTTCGGAATTATTTCTGCTGGCAGAGTTATTAGTCTCATTTAGAACACGAATCTGCTAGAACAGGTATTACACCTTCATAGACGAGCAACAGAAAGTGAACCTTCATTAGTTTCAAGACTTTAAGACAAAGCTTTCCCTTTCACCATTGAAGAAAGTAAAATTTTCTCAAAAAAACACGTTCCATTCGTTCATTTTCAATTATAAGTCAAATTAATTTATGCCATTTTGCCTGCAAAGTGTATAAAATATATAAAATGTACATTTATTAGTCGCAGAATTTCATGAACTTAGTCTTCATTTTTAATTTTATTAACTTGTGAATTAACTGAACGTGAAAGTAGTTTTCACTATATCTGATGAAGTTTATAAAAAAAAAATTAATAACAGAGAATTATTTATTATATAATATTTTTGTGTCCTTTTTTGTTTTTTAGGCGGTGGTGTGCTCGTTGCTCCTCGCGAGCAAGATTCGAACGCGCCTGGCGAAATGGGAAGGCCCGTGATTTTGCCAACGAATATGACTGCCGAAATTAAGAAACTCGTTGACGACGGTTGGCTAAACAACGCGTTCAATCAGTACATCAGTGACCTCATTTCTGTTCATAGAACACTGCCTGACCCACGTGATCCATGGTGAGTTGAAGCTTTCCCGCACATTCCTTGTTTCTTAATGTTGATGATACTCTTCCTTTTTTGGAATGTTGATGATACTCGTCACATTCCTTGTTTTATAATATTAACTTCACTGTTAACATTCCTTTTTTTAAATGTTGATGATACTATTCACATTCATTTTTTTGTAACGTTGATGATACTCTTCACATTCAATTTTTGGGAATGTTGACGATACTCTTCACGTTCAATTTTTTGGAATGTTGATGATACTCTTCACATTCCGGGTTTTTCTTCGTGAATTTACATAGTTACATTCGAGGAATATTTAGGGATTTATTAGGAATGCAAGTTGTTTTCTTTTTATATTAGTTTTTAAGAACCGGTCACCGTATATTTCTTTCGTGTAGATTAAAGTGCCCTCATATCGTTCGAAAGAGATTATTTCGCCGTTTTCGTGAATTTATAATGATAACACATAAGTTGCTCCACTATAACCGTATTCCCTGGTAGACTATAAAGTTTATGACGATGTTACTTCAGCAAATATACATTACTCGACGGTAACTTTTCATCGCAATTACTTGCATTATGTGTTAATAGACTAGAGTAGAGGAATTAGAGTAGAAATAAAAATTTCAGAATCCAGTTAAATCGAGCATTAAATAATTCAATTAGGAAGTATCGTGGAAATAAATTTCCTCCAGATTGTTCGAGTTAATTTTAGATTCAGAAAATTTCCGAAACGAAGTTTTATATCATCTTAGAATCTAACTGAAACTGATATTTAACAGGAGCACCGTGAAATATTAATCGCGAATTTTAGTACTCCGCTTGAAAACATCGAAGGAAAAACGGTAATCTAATAACAATGAGTTAACTTTATCAACATCGTATTAGTCGCGAATTGAATTTCTGAATTTCTCGTTCGTGTCATAATCAACGAGTTTTCTCTATCGAAAGAGTACTATCGTTGGAATTAGCAACGAGGAAGTAATCAAATAATAGAATTAACTTCACAGACGCGGTATTATTCTTGAATTTTCACACAGTGCCTTCGTCTTCGTTTCCTTAATATTTCAGCGGACCTTAAAATTACCGCGTATTCCAAAGGGAGTTGTGTCGAGCGAAGATCTCGAAAAACACGGGATAATTTAGAACGGTGAACGTGGCCCGTAGCCCGTGCGCTCTAAATTGAAGTTGTTCCTTTGTTATTATTTAATTCAATTAGCCGGTAGTACATTTAGTTCGAGCTATATCAAACATCGTATTCCATTGTCGGATAGAGTTTTCTCCTTTTCGTCGTGGTACGTGTACGGTCCAAGTGAAACGCTAAAGGATCCTCGAAGGTTCCCGGTTGAATAACGTAATAAAAGGGGAAAATACGTGTTCGCCGCGTCTTATTCGCGTTTCGACATCGTATTCGAAGCAGGAAAAGAAGCGGAGAACAACTCCATTTGTATGTTTCGAGCCGGCTGTAATGGGACGTTATTGCAACTTCTTGTTAACAAATTGCACGAATTACTTTGCGTTGACACGAAGAAAGCAATTTCACGGGGGTGCTCTGATGTACACCGTTAGGCTCCGCGGTTAAGTGAATTGTAATTCGGCGACTAATTTGTCGTGCGAGACACTCGTAATGAGGTACGAATAGAGGTAAATGATAGAGTGGGTCGGTGATTTAATTGATAATCAGTTTAGATTTAAATTGAACGACTGGAGAATTGTATGATAATTAATTCAGGAGAAAAGAAATTTTGGTGATTTACATAGTTGGTATTAATGTGTCCTCGTTGTTATTATCGAAATGTATTTTTGTTTAGGCTAATTAGTAAGGATTTTTAATTTAGTTGCTTTTTATTTTTGTGTTCAACTTTTAGTTTCTCTACTTTTCGCGCATTCTGTCGTTCTTTTCGTCATTTTCGCACATTCCGTCATTCCTTTAGTCATTTTCGCTCATTCCATCATTCTTTTCTCCATTTTTGCACATTCCCTTTCTCATTTTCGCACATTCCGACATTCTTCCCCCCATTCATGCACATTCCAACATTCTTTTCGCCATTTTTGCACATTCCACCATTCCTTTCGTCATTCTTTCATTACTTCCGTCATTTTCATCATTCCTTCCTAATATTAAACCATCTTTCCATTTCACAAAACAACTTAAAAAATAATGAAACCTCCATTGAAAGAAGTACGACGAATATCCAGCTACAAATATTACAACAATACTGTAACACAAGTCTAAGTACAACAGAATCTCCCGAAAAGGAACATTCCTTTCCTCAGAAAGTCGGCGAAACAACCGACAAACACTTCCGACATAAATTAGAAAGCAGGAAAGCGAGAAAATTCGCTAAACGGTGGCAAAAGCACCCAAGTGTACGTACGCGTACAAAAGCTGGGCATTTTTCTCCGCGGGTATATCGAGGCGTCGATCGACAAACAGGAAACGTCCGCGTGGCACGTGAGTTCGGTGCAACACGGCGGAAGGGTTTGCAGAACCCTATCGTGGCGGTGGTTCGGCGAAACCATCAAAAACCACCGGTCGATTTATCGCCTGCGAAAGTGGATCCCGGGCAGCAGCGTCGCTGGATCGTTCTTCATAATTCCGCGATAAATCTCGGCAGGCCGCGCCACCGCTCGCCGTCGACGATTTATTTTGCAAAGCAAGGGAGAACCGGCGTGGCGCGATCGCCAGGTACTCTACGTAGCTGTATCTGGGCGACGATCACAAGGGTATGGTGGCTGGTTCGGTTCTCTCCCTCCGAAATATGTTCTGCGGCGATCGTAAATTGTCGGTAAAAGTTGGTTTGCTTGCGCCGGTGTGCGCAGGCGGCGGCGAATTAACCCCATGAATATTAATTACAATTTACATGATATTAACCGACATTATCAGGACAGGTGGGCGAAGTTCGTGGACGGCCATTGGCGCGGGACACCGCGGCTGAAACTAAACTAAACGGTTTAAAGGGGGCGGCTGAGAACGAGCGTGAGCGCGCGCGCGCGCAGGTGCCCGCGAACAGGTGGCCCTGATTTACAGCCCCTTTGCCGGCGTTAACCGAGGCCAATCGGCGGTCACGCTAATGTCCTGCCTCGATTAGCGACGCGATCTAATTTTGACGAAATCTCCGGCAGCTTTTTTTCCTGTCCTTTTTCTCGTTGGATAGCGTGGCGTAAAGCGGAATATGGTTTTTGAGGGTAGAATATGAGGGGAAGTTGGCGGTTTGGGGTTGAACGAAGGGGAATATGGCGGTGTAAGTTCGAGTTTTACGAGACCATTGTTCCCCGCTGGCGTAGATAAGGAATGCATAATGTAAAGAGGGAGTCTTGTGGTAATTTTTACTTATTCCGTGTTTACGCTTCTTTTTTTTTTTTCTTTCACTATTAGGGTTTCATCGAAAAGTTGAATGGTGGAAATATGAAGAGTGAATTTTTATGGAAATTTGTTTGGTTAGGAAGAGGAGCGCGAGGAACATTGAAAAATTGTATTCTTTCGTAGATGTACATTTACTTCGACAGTTTTCGAGCTGCAGCATTCTGCGAGAGAAACATTCTTTTGGCAGGTCTTCAAAATATTCGTTCGCCGGAATTTTCAATTTATTTTGCGAGGGAAACCTTTCGCCTCTGAGACTATTTTTCTGGTTTTTCAACAGAGATAAATTGGAGGGCGTTAAGTCTGGACTGGAAGGTGAATGTCGTTGAGTGAATGTGCATTCCGGAATGATGATTTGAATTGCGCGCAATATTTCGATATTACGGTGCACAAAGGTTGCGCAAAAATTTTCGCTAAATTTGAATCACGTTTTGTCATAGCAACTTGACAATAGAATGATTATTTTTTTTTTTAACGTATCATTTTCATGTCTAAGTAAAACACATAAAAATTTGCCTTCGTATCGACAATTTAATCGAGGAATTGCACACTTCGTAACATCAAAATTAATATTTGAAATTTCAGATTTTTGTCCTGCGTTAATCTGATGAATTTTCGTAACATTTTGATGATTTAGAATTCTTATCTTTGTTCGAATTGTTTCAAAGCCTCGAACCACTGAAATCTCATCGATTGATCTGAAGATCAGGGGAATTTAAAGTTGATAAAATAAGATGAATCGAGTCTCTTCGATTTAATGTATCATTTTCACATTTTTACAATTTTGGAAAAATGAACAAAATGAAAATTATGAAGTTTGGACAGAGTTAAGTTAAATTGACCTTTTTAATATTTTTGCAACTATAATTAGTAGTTAATCCACGATTAACGTATCCCTCCTTTTACTTAATAAACGAATCCATTTACCTCCTGAAAAGTTAACTTAGAAAATAAAGTCTGCATTGACAGTTATTCGCGAATGATATTAACCGAACCCTAGCGACGATTAACGATCAAATCCCCCTGAAAAGATCCCATTTCGACACCAGTAGAAATCGTGAATATTCAATCAGCCAGCACCCGACATATCCATTAAGTCGCAGGAAGAGAAAGTTTATCCGTAACAGATCGTTTAATTGATTTCACGGCTCGGCGACGCCTCAAAGACGATTCCTCGCCTCGGCATAGGGACACAGATTTATCGCTGCTCCTCAAGGAACCCCCCCTTCAATTATGTAAAGCAAACTGGAGAGAGCCTGCAGGTAAATAAAATGTACGCGTGTTCGGGAAAAGGGAACCGCGACAAAGGCAGGAAAATCGATGGGAGCAACTTTGTGTCGAATCACTCAACGTCTGGGAAAACGTAACTACAGATTTTCTATTCAGTTGAAGAGACACTTGGAAAATATTCGAGAATTATGTCTTGGCTGAGAAATGGTGGAACTTTTCACTAAATATTCCGCGATTCTTCGATCTCGAATATACGTTATCGTGACTAATACCGTATCTCGTAAATCGAATCGACGAGTAAAATTCGATTTTATGCATTGAAGCATTTTCGAGAAGGAAATTCGACGTTGTTACAAACTTGAAATTTTTTTAAAATGTTTAAGTACATTTATATCAGTTCTTTTTATCATCGAAGCTTTCAAGTAGAACGTTCTACTCTAAAATATTACAGAAAGGGTTAAATAAATGTGCGACGATTAAAATTGAGCGTTAAACGTCCTCCACGAAAATAATAAAATAACAGCGATTAAAATGAACATTAAACATTCCGTACAAGGGTAATAAAATCACAGCGATTAAAATTGAGCGTGAGTATTCCACGTAAAAATAATAAAATAACAGCTGGGATATTTACATAATGTTTATTCATTTATTCTTCGATACATTTTATATTTACAATCAACGATGGTTAATAAATTAGCATAGGAGGTACCGTATTATAAATTGGCTAATTTCAGTTCATTTGAACGAAGGAAAGAATTCCTTTTTCGAGAAACAGACGCAGAAGCATATTCGTAAGAGAAGAAATTCAGCGAAACTCGAGTTAATCGTATAATATCTATACGAACTCGTTTCACAGTCGCGTCTGTTTTTAAATTCAGTGTACGTTTCGAGGTAGCATAAAACACAGAGGCCAGTTCGTCTAGAAAATTGCGAATTTTTGTAGCGAGTGTTCTATCTTCTCGTTCTTGCTCTTCGTCTCTGTTTTTCTTTTTTTTTTTAATTTCAATTACATTCTGCCAGGTGAACAGTGGGTGGACGCAGTGCAGCACAAATATGTGCGCTGGTTGAAGAGAAACGTGGAATTTCTGGCATGAAAAGGGTTTCACTTACGAATAAGTCGAGACAAAAGGCGGTTTAATATTTGTTTATTTTTTTTTTAGAGGGATTAATGTCATTCGATTAGCGCGTAGAAGAATTTTCGTCGGATTATTTGATTACAATAAGTAGCTGGTCCAGGCTCGAACGTTTAATTGAAATTGCACGGTGAAATAATTGACTCGAAACCGTGGTTAATTGAATTAGCCGCTTTCTCAGGAACTTTTGCTAATTACGGTGATAATAACTGATAAAAGATAGCTCGGCGATGGTTCGAGAGGAGCTTTTACAAAATTAGCTTCCCTCGGACGACAACCGTGAAAGATTGAAATCTGTTTCGTACATTAATTAGCAAAAGACCGAATTGTTCGTACTCCAGTTTCAATTGTTCCATTTATTTGTCTCGTTTGTGTTCGAAAATCTGTTTACCCCTCGAGAAAGTAGACGTCGGTTTAATTTAATTATTATTAAGACACTGCTTTCGTTATATTCCCGCTTCACATTCCAGAATTATATTACTCGGGAAGGTTTCAATTATGTACATTCTACTGGTATATTTAGCTTCTTAAATCAAGTCGAAGGTTCGTAAAGTTTTCTTAGGTATTATGTATTCAATACACCTCTATATAGAGCGTTCCATATTCGCCTGATCGTGTGAATATTTCACACTTCCATTTATTCCTCTAAAAGTATTCCTCTGCTTTTAATTAAAACGAAACGTATCTTTTTGAAGGATATATGAAACGTTAGAATTTCATCTTCTAAAGATGTGTTCTCGACAGTTTCGCGAGGAAATTTTTCCAAATTAGTAAAGATCGAATTCGCTTTACAAAGTGTGTAACACGCTTACACCGTAACGGAAGTTAGGATCATTCTTATTACTTTCACGATGTACGGTGTTTCAAAATAGCCGTCTGATAGCCTAAAATTGTATTTCATCTTAAAAGTGTATTGATTATTGAGAACAAGTAAGATTATTGTGGAATCAGAGCTTATATATATACCGAAGTATATATAGAAGTAAGAAGAAAGAAAAGTTAAGAAAGCGTGTTTGGCGTAGTGCGCAGAATCGCGGCTTGCAACCCCTGAAGTCGTGAGTTCGATTCTCGGTGATACCTAAAATTTTTTCTCGGCTCCTACGTTGTCTTAAATAATTTTCTTTGTAAATTCGGAGTATTCGAAAGAAAAACTGAAGTATTTAAATACTACAAATTTAAATATTCTAAAATTCTAGTGTTGGAATTCAGTCAATCGAATTCTAATTATTCTTTAAATGAGCCAATCGAATTCAAAGCATTCACGGGTAAGCATTCCTATTCTAGTAACTGAATTCTGCCACTCAAATGCAAGCTATTCAAATATAAGCATTCTTGCCTCGCGACGCAACGAAGGAAAACAATCCTCTTCGCTCAAGTTTCATTCCTCTCGCGAAATTGTTTATTACCCGAGTCATGTGATAAGATCGTGTATAAAGCTCAGCGGACCTAACTTTCTCTCTTGTGAATGACAAGTTGCTCATCCTATTAGGAGTCTCTGTAAGATCGACTCGACTTCTTCCCTCGAACGTTGCAACGGGAGAGGAGAATTGGCAATGGTACACCTTGGTCAGGCCAGGAAGGAGAGAAGAAAAAAGGTGGCTGGCTCGGTTAACGAGAAGTTATGAACACGACTCGTCTGGTAGTAATTTTACCACTGCTAAGAACAGTTTTTATTGTTCATACTGTAATTCACGAGTTTGTTACGAGAGGACCTACTCTTCGTGTTCCTCCATTGCACGTTATGGTTGAAAAGCTTGTTGGAGTTGTTTAATGCGAGCAAATCATCCTCCTTGTACTTCCTGGTCTCATTGTGTAGGGTAATAAATTCAGCAGAGATTCAGATTTTGTGTACGATTTTCAGGTACACCTCTCGAAACTTTCCATTTATTGTAAAATAATCACAGAAATAAAGGAGAGAAATATAAAAACTTAGTTTCTCAGTCTAAAGTGTCATCTTACGTGAATTTAGTGTTTCCGGTGAAAAGGTTTGCATACGTAAAGTCATGTTGTTCATAAAATTATACTGATATTGCGGTGCGAACAAGCCTATTTCATTGAAATCGTTCGTAAAATTTCCATTGAATACCTGCTGTCTTAAAATGTGTGCGTTGAAACTCGAAGTGTCGTGCAACTATAGTTGCTCGTAATATTCAGCGGCTGTTTCGCGGCTAACGACCATAATCTCCCGTAGTATACAGAGATCGCTTTGTAGCGAGCTACTTTAGTATTAGGACGTACACTATTGCTCGTAAGTATGAGGACACTTACTGAATGTGAAGCAAACTTGAACAGTCATTACCAAACTATTAACCCTTTGAGTTATGATTTTTTTTACTGACTATGCGTGTGAACGTGAGCCATTTTAATACCGTGTTAAGTAACAACAGCTAATATATTATACATCCTCTATAATTTAATAATTCTCAGTCTCATAAAATAAAAATAAATTTAGAACGAAAATTTCAATGAAATTTCATGAGTTTGAACTCATGAGTTCATTGACTTGTTACAAAACAAGGGGTTAAAATTCTCCAAAAAATTATTCAAACTGGAATATACAATATAATGCTAACTTTGGTGAAAAAATTTAATTTAAATGATATACAATGGGTGTCCTCATGCTTAGGAATGAAAGTGTAGTAATTCGCAATAACAGAAGTGTTGAAGACTACAAGTGCACGCAACAGAAACAATGGAAACAATAAAACTCACTCTTTTGCTTGAATCTCCATATGAAAAAAATCCATCGATCAACCAACTACAACGAAGTATCATTTTTAAAAATCGCTCAAATAAACAAGAGAAATAATTTTATTATCGAATGAAAACAAAACTGATGATAGTTTTCTTCTCTTCTTCAACCCAAGCATTGTATCACTCTATGTCCGGTAGCTATCTATAAAGAACAATCTATGCAACGCTGTCAAATGAAACTCGGTAAACAATAAAATATTTCAATGTTACACGTGTGTGTGTGCAGGTACATGTGTTTTCTCCATAGTTCTACGAACCTTCACGATTCCGCTTTCATTCGGCGATCGTACACAAGGCAAATAAACCGCGCGTGGCGGCTGGTAATTGGAAAATATCGACGTCTCGACGTTCGCGAAACGGAAATCGGCCGGTCGCCGACTGTCAGCCTGGCCGCATACTTTTCCATTTACGCGTTTCTCGCGTTTCCACCTATCCTATGGTTCGCGTCTCAGCTAGGACTAAATTACGAGTACAGTCGGCTGCTCGTTTTCTAGAACAAAAGCAGGATCCTCGAATGGTTGGGCCGACCGTTGGCGGACTGGAGAAAGGTAGAAATAAATAATTGAGTGGGTTATTTAAGAGGGGCCGCGAGGAGACGAGTTTTCCTTGGCTTTCGAACAGCGGAAAACTAAATCTCTTAATTCTAGGAGAAGAATTTTCTCTCGACTTTAGAGTTAGCTTATAATTGAGCGGGGTTATTTTTGCTTTAGCCAGGAAATGAAGTGTGTATAGGGTGTATTAAATAATACAGGAGATGAAATGAGTAGTTACTTGAATGTACAAGGTACATGTATTCAAGAGTACTGGAAATGAAGTGAGTAGTTGTTTGAATACATAGGATCTATTCAACAACTCAGTAGATGAAGTGAGTTGTTGCTTGAATATACAAATTACATATATTCAAGATTATTGGAAATGAAGTGAGTAGTTGTTTGAATATAGTGAGATGTATTTAGCAACACAGGAAATGAAGTGAGTAGTTGTTTGAATATATGGTGTATATTCAACAAGTCAGGAGATGAAACGAGTACAGTTGTTCGAATATAGTTAAACCTTTCGTATTCTTGTGTATTCTTCTCCAATATTCTTTCTATAAGTAAAGAACGATCTGATATGAATTTCTTTACTTACCGAACGAAAGTATTGTAGTTTCAGGAATTGATCTAGGAATTTATTCGTAACGTAATCTTTTTAAAATACGATGTATTGTATCGAGTAGAAGATGTCCAAAGAATTTCTTGTTTCATTGGCGAACGTTCCAAACGAGATTCTTCTTCCTGTTAAATATGTCTTATCTTAACATAAGTTTTAAACAAACTTCCCTATCACGTTAACGAAACAAACCAAATTTTCAACGACACGAACCCG